>NC_048233.1:88873629-88881105 GCF_002007445.2 Ailuropoda melanoleuca
AAGGGACAGGTGGGCACTGCCCTTCCAGGCCCTGTGCCTGCCTTGGGCACACAGGACTCCAGTGTGGCGGTGCCCCCAGACTGGCTTTGGACCCCCGTGTAGAGGCCACCCACTGTTGGAGAATGGGTGCCCTCGAGGTCGTAGCTTTGCGTGTCTTGATAGCAGGGCTGGTTGCTCTGGAGAGGAAGCTCGGGGCCACCTCCTCTCAGGGATCCACCCACGCGTGGCCTGACTCACCAGCTCCAGCACCATGCCCCACAGCAGCCTCAGAATCCCTTCCAGAATCATGTTTATGCCCTTGGTATGCCAAAAGTTATTCTAACTCAACAAGGAAAAGAAGGATGGGTGGGCATCACCCCACAGGAACAGCTGGTCCAATGCCCAGATGGGTGGTTTCAAGGGCGTCACGCAGCACTCGCACGTAGTACAAACCTGGACGTGACTTCTGGGTCCTCTGGGTTAACGCTTGGGTATATAGACACCGTGGTGATACTCTAGGGAGATGTAGGTGTCCAGGGCTGTGCCTCCAGTCCCCCTACGCAGGACTGCCCTTCCCGGCCCCCTTGAAATGTGCCTGGCTTGGCTCCCAGGCCATCGGTGCCAGCCTCGGCTGGGAGGGTGGCAGCGTGGGAGTGCAGGGTGCCCCAGAGGGCAATGAGCCTCTGGCCCGCCCTGCCCCCCACGAATCCCAGGGCAGCAGGGAGATGCAGTTCCCCAGTAACTGGGTGATGGTCACCACACGGTGACTTCTCATCTCCTTGGATGAATCACCAGCAACTTCTAGGAGCAAGAACTTTCAGTAGAAGCCGGCGGGTGCGGGCAGGACTGGGAGCCGCCCCAACAACCAGCGAGTATGGGGGCAGCGGGCCTCTGCCGGCTCCCTCCTGGAGCATGGGGTCCTTGGCCTGGATGGCATCATAGTAGGGTCAGGGGATCGTGGGGCAGGGAGGGGGGCCAGGTGGTGAGTCCAGGGGCCTCAGCAGGCATGACTGTTGCCAGCCACTCAGCAGGTCCTCTGACCTCTGACCCCTGCTGAGCCCTCAGCAGCAAGTGTTCCCATCCGTCTTCCACAGATGAGGAAGCCAGGCTGCAGACGTTCGAGACACCCCAATACTCATGAAACGGTCGCTCCCCATTTCTCCAGTCCTATCCCCTCACTCTGCCCGCACCCCTCACACTTGCCCTGGGTCCTGGAAAATACCAATCAATTTTTTGTCTCTCTGGTTTGGCCTATTTGGTACATTTTCTATAAATGGAATCATACAACAGGTGGCCTTCTGGTCTGGGTTCATTCAGGGGATGTTTTCACGTGCCCCCGTGTTGTGGCAGGACTGTGCTTCCTCCCTTTTGTTAGAAGTGGCGGGGGTGGGCAGTAAAATATCCCCTAAACTCAGAAGGCACTTTGAGACCAGAAATCGGAGCTGGCCACCCCACACAGTTTATTCAGTTTGCTCAGGGTGGAGGGGGGTCGAGCAGACGATGGTCCTCGCTGAACACGACGGAGGCCAAAGACGGATCAGTGTCGTCCACACTGCTGCACACTTTTGTGTGTGTGTAGAGTGTTGGGTACCACATTTTACGAACTCATGTCGCCTGTGATGGACGTTGGGGCTGTAACCCGTTTTCGGAATAAAGACGCTGTGAAGATCCGCGCACAGCTTTGGTGTGGGCGTCTGTGTTCACTGTGCTACGTCCGTTTTCATTGACATAAACCCTCCCTCTGGCTCCAAGTCCTCCTGCCCAATGTGCTGCCGCACCTCTTCTGACTATGACTTGTCCAAAAGTGAGAAAACCAAAAAAACCCCACGTCCTGTGCTGGATGATATGGTGGAACATAAAACACTTTCTATTTGAGGTTGTTTTTTTCTTTCTCAAGAGATGAGGGAAGTTGTTTTGAAACTGAAAAGTCAGTTGGAACCTGAATTCAAGCTGAGCAGGAACAGGGCTGCCAGACATAGCACGGGCAGGTCACGCTCCGGTCGGCAACGCAGAAATTGTGGTTGTCCAGGGACACACACCTTGAACCGGGCGTCACCATGCTGTGGGGAGCCTGAAGGACTCCAAAAGTATGGTTTTTGCTCCTTTTCTTGCTAGGACCTAACCCCCCACTTTACCACGTCTCATAGTGCAAATAGTATCTGTCCTCCCTGTAAGGACAAGGTGCTCATGATTTCTTTGGAGTCTTGGAGCACAACGGACACATTCCAGACCACCAGCGCTAGACATCTCGACACCAAGACCCCTGGGCCCCAAGCAATCATTGTTTTATGAAGGACACCTGGGCCCTTGTCCTTCTTCTAAGGGGTGCCTGAGAAGACATGTACACCAGACCATAATCCTCGAGAAAAACCCCAGACCCTGGGGCACCTGGGTGGCTCAGTCCGTTGAGCGTCTGCCTTCTGCTCAGGTCATGACCTCAGGGTCCTGGGATCCAGTCCCACATAGGGCTCCCTGCTCAGCAGGGAGTCTGCTTCACCCCCTCTCTTTGCCTGTTGCTCCCCCTGCTTGTGCGCACTCTCTCTGTCATATTTATAAAACAAAACCCAGCCCCTGAGCAAAGAAGAGCTTCTCCTTCCCTTTCTGGATCTCCCAGACACTGTCTGTACCTGCCCTCTCTCCATACGTTCAGGAAATTCTGCTCACCTCCTGCCGGCTCACGTTTGATTTCTATCCTGCACGGTGCCCGGGACCCACTGGGCTGGTCCTTAGGGACTCGCTGTGGGTTTTCGGACCGGCCTGCCTGCCTGCATTAAGAAATGTGACTCCCAAGTGGGAAGCATCCAGATCAGTCCCCTTCTGTCTGCTCTGAGGAGCAGGTGTTCCTGGGTGCCGGTGGTCTGCAGCTCAGACCATGCGTAATTCTTTTAAAAGAATTGTGATGTTGTATACCTGAAGCGAATATGAGATTGTATGTTAACTATACTGGATTTAAAATAAAATTAAATAACAAAAGCTGGGGAAAGGTGAGGTGTCCTTTTCGCCTTCCTCCCACTTTGCTGCAGCTTGCCCTACATTAACCTTCTTTCAGAGGAAGCAAGTCCCCCTTCCCCTGGGGTTGAGAGAGAGTTTTCTAGACCAGACTCAGTGACACCTGTGGTCTTTCCATTGTTTCCCTTCTGATTCTGCCCAGGGAATAGAGCCTCTGAGCAACGCAAAGTTTTATCTTCCAAATCATACCTGATGCATTCAAGGCCAGGCATGTGCGCTGGGAGTGCTCCCACCCTAGCTTCCTGTTGTGTCTGGGAAAGTCCCCCCCCCGCCCCCCCCTCCACACTGCCCTAGCCCCAGGGGGCCTGGGTCCCCACCAGCCCTGCGGCCTGCTCCTCCAGCACAGCCCCCTCCCGCCCAACCCAGCTCACCTGAGCAGGAGAGAGCACCCCCAAAGGGGGCAGCGCTGGCAGCTTCCCTTGTGGGTGTGATGGCCCCACTGTGCAGAGCTCCTCCTGCCTCTGAGATTGTGGGATAAGATGGTAAATCCCATCAGGCTTCTGACCAGAATTTATTAGTCCTAAAGGGTCGTCGTTTGTGTAATGGCATCTCTACCGTGTTCTGTGGTAAGATGATGACATCCCTGAACGGAGTTTTGCTTCTTCTTTCCAATTTGGATACCTTTTCTTTTTTCTCTTACCCATCACTCTGGCTGATGCCTGGCCTTTTAAGCAGTTAGGGGGTAGCGCTTTTGATGTCTCCACAGACACAGGATGGAGTCTGTATTCTAGGAAAAAACCTTATTCATCAGGACACAGAGAAATGCTAACTCATGTTGCGGAAGGACTTGAAAGTAGTAAAAGTCTCTTTTCTCAGTTTGACTGAGCGCCGAGGGAGCCCCGAGTCCGCGTACCTAGACAGCAGGCTGGGGGCCTGACCCCACTTCCCGAAAATGGTGCTCAGGAGAAGTTCTGTTTTTCTCCCTTCCGCTCTCAAGGCTGGGTGTGCAAAGGTAGTAAGGGACCCGCGGAGCTCCGCAGGGGGGACAGAGAGGGGCCACGAGACCAGGCTCTCCAGAAATTGCAGGAATGCTGAGGAAGGGAACCAGAGATAACGGACCATAACCAGACCATCCCGCTTGTCTCAACACTCAGACCAGATTTTCAAAGGAGACGTGAGTGCTTTTACTGTGGTCAAACACACCTAACCGAATTTTCCGTCTGGCCCGGTGCCCAGGGCACGAGCGGTACCCATCGCACACCCATCCCCGCGCTCCGACGGCAGAACTCTCCGTCTTCCCGAACTGAAGCGCAGTGCCCAGCAACCACTAGCCGCTCCCTCCCCACGACGCGGCCGGGCTCCCTGCTCGCCTGCCCACGTGTGCGCTCTTGCTCTCAAACGAAGGAAGAAGAGAGAGCGCGGGGCGGGGGGCGGACGGGAGCCGCTGAGCAAGGACCCGGATGAGGTGGCCGCCCCCACCCCCCCTTCCAGGATCGGGAGCTTGGGCTCCGAGCCCACGGCCGGCGCTTGGAGATGACGTTACCCTTTACGTCATTGCACGGCCTTTTAAGGAGCGAATGGGCGAAGGGGTCCGCCCACCGCGGTGCACAGACCCTTGGACCGAGAGCTCTGGGGGAATTCCTGCCCGACTCCGCCCTCCACCCGTCAACCCAGCGAAGGCTCACGTAACAGTCGCAAAAAATAGGCGGAGCCGGACCCTATAAATACGGGCTTCTGACGGCGCTTCCCGCTGTTTCCAGACGGCGGCGACCATGGGCGTTTTGTGGCGAACCCTGTGCGGCCTGTGCCTGTGCGTCCTGCCGCTGATTAGCGGAGCGGCGGTGAGTAGGGCAGGGCGGCGGGGAGAGGCCGGGGAGGAGGACCGTTGTGGAGGCCTCCGGGGAGGGGCACGGTGCTCGGGTGCGGCGGTCGGGAAGGCCCCTGGACGGTCGCAGAAGGGGTGGGGGACGGGGGGATTACGGGCAAAGGATGGGGAGCGCTGGAGGGGGAGCAGGGTAGGGTGGGGGCGGGGCGCGTGGAGCGGTCTCCGAGACGCTGCAGGCCCGGGCATGCCGGCCGCGGGCAGGGAAGGGTGCCGGACGTCCGCGAGGGGCCGGGAGGGGTCGGGCAGGCAGTGCAGGGCGCGCGCGGAGCCAGGTCTTTGCTGGATGTCAGGCTCTTAGGTCCTTCTGCCCCGGGCGTGAGTCATCGCTGTCGAGGACGCGGCCAGCCAGCGCTCGGAGTTCACGGTGGCTGCAGACTCCCGAGCGAGTTCGCGAGTCTCCGGCCGGGCTTCGGTGAGCCGGACTCTCCGTGGAGCTGCAGGAGCGCGCACAGACCTGGAAATGGCGCGGGGAGGCTGCGGGGAGGGCTGCGGGGAGGGGAGGGAGGCTGCGCGAATTTTCGGAGGAACTCCTTCTTGGATTTGCTAGGAATCGCCTTGGCTGTATTTTCAGCTCCCCCTCCCGCCCCTGCTCGCCCCGCGTTCACGCAGAAATGGTTTCGTGCAGAGATTGTTTCATTACATTGGGGCAAATGATGATATTTGATCACGTTTCCGAAAAGCTCAAGCAGAGAATGAGATTGCGCTGACAGGGCGTGTTAGCGTTAAACCACAGTGTGCAAGTGTGAGTTTCACTGCTCCCGGAGCGCGCTCAAAGTCGGGCTGGGGGCTCCAGGCTGCGTCCTCCTCTTTCTGCCTGTAAAGGACAGGAGGCCTAGGTTCTCCACAGCCAGCGATTTGCTGACTTTCCTGGAGGCCAGGTTGGCTATGGCGTTGCTGTTTTTCTCCCCTGAAAAGGACGTCTTTTCTGCTTTTAGTACTTTTATTTTCATTTACTTGTTTTTCATTTTTTAAGTTTTATTTTATTTCTATTCAATTAATTGACACTGGTGTATTATTAGTTTCAGAGGGAGAGTTCGTGATTCATCAGTTGCATATAACACCCCCTGCTCATTACATCAGGTGTCCCCCTTAATGCCCATGCCCCAGTTACCCCAGCCCCCCACCCCTCCCCTCCAGCAACCCTCAGTTTGTTTCCTAGAGTTAAGAGTCTGTCATGATCGGTCTCACTCTCTGATTTCGTTTTATTTTATCTTTCCCTCTCTTCCCCTGTGAGCCTCTATTTTGTTTCTTAAATTCCACATAGGAGTGAGATCATATGGTCATTGTCTTTCTCTGATTGACTTATTTCACTGAGCATAATACCCACTGGTTCCATCCATGTCCTTGCAAACGGTAAGATTTCCTTTTTTGATGGCTGCGTGATATCCCATTGTATAAATACCACATCTTCTCTATTCATTTATCTGTCGATGCACATCTGGGCTCTTTCCATAGTTTGGCTAGTGTGGACATTGCTGCTATAAACAGTGGGGGCAGGGGTCCCTTTGGATCTCTACATTTGTATCTTTGGGGTAAATAGTAGTCCAATTGCTGGGTCCTAGGGTAGCTCTATTTTTAACTTTTTGAGGAATCTCCATAGTGTTATTTAATTTTTAAAAAGATTTTATTTATTTATTTATTTACTTATTTATTTATTTTTAAAGATTTTATTTATTTATCTGAGAGAGAGAGAGCATGAGCAGGGGAGGAGTAGAGAGAGTGGGAGAAGCCACCTCCCTGCTGAGCAGCGAGCCCTCTGCAACAATGGATCGCCTCCCTCCAGGATCACAACCCAGCTAGGGGCCGATGCTCGACCTGCTGAGCCACCCGGGCACTCCTTGATTTCTTAGAGAGAGAGCAGAGCAGGGGGAAAGAATTCAAGCAGATTCTGCGACCTGACTGCATAGCCCATCACAGGGCTCGATCTCACGACCCTGAGGTCATGATCTGAGCCAGAACCAAGTCGGATGCTTAACCAACTGAGTCCCCCAGCGCCGCTGATTTTAGTGCTTGTGAATAGTGGTCAGGTTGTCAATTGAGGTTGGTTGTGGAATTCCTGAGTTCAGTGCAGTCTTGGTGTTTTCCTGCCCGCAGGGCATTAGTACCTAACACCTTCTTAGAAGTGCCCTCCCCCCGGGGGCTGCCTGCTTCTGCCCATGTACTTGCCAGGTGTACATAAGCACATTGTTCCAGAGCAAGTTCAGAATGAGATCTGCCAGGGCCAATGGCTTGCCATTTTCTCTGTGGTTGTCATGTTTTCACCTGCCACTCTGGCAGCTTCCAGCTTCCTGGATGGGGGAACCTCTTGTGCCCTGGTGTCAAGCATGTCTGGTGATGTCTGCGAGACCACCTTGCCATGCTGTAAAACTTGATCCAGAGAGTCTTTTCTTTCTTTTTCTCCTTTTTTACTGTGAATTGCATTATTTTTTGTGGATAACATTCCACCGTGTACATACACCGCGTCTGTCATCCGTGGACTCTTGGGCTGTTCCATGCCTCGGCTGCTGTAAACAATGCTGCTGGGAACGCGGAGGTGCGTATGTCTTTTCAACTTGGGGAGGTTAAGACTCAGACGTTGAGTTGCAGGGTCGTGGGGCAGTTCTATTTTTAGTTTCCTTAGGAACGTCCATACTGTTTCCCAGAGGAGCTGCCCTAACTACCTT
>NC_048233.1:88881205-88886035 GCF_002007445.2 Ailuropoda melanoleuca
TCCAAGAGTGGTTGAATGCCGCGGGCACCACGTCCCCAGGTCCTGGGTCACGTGTGGCCAAGCGTCAGCCCCGAACATTCCAGGAAGATGGTAGAGAGGGCTGGTCTCCAAGTAGAAGCCTCTGGGGTGGGGTCAGGTCTGTTCTGGGCCCCCACCTCACCTCTGTGTCCCCCCCTTCACAGGCTTTCATGTCAGCAGACACTGCGGTGTAAACCATGGCGTGCCGATATGTAGCCCGTGCGAACCCGGAAGCTTCCTCACGTACCCAAACGGGGAGACAAACTGCCAACTGTGCGCTAAGTGTCGGGAGGGTAAGTGAGCTACAGTCCGGCGCAGTGGGATCCTCGGATTTGAACACATAGCCCCCTTCGCCTCGGCTTTCGGCATTGCCCCAAAAGGAGTTATGCACGAGGACAGAGCTGCTAGAGTGCCAGTCACGAGGCGTTCATACCATGATGATGTGCGCCTGTGGTTAAAGAGCCAGCCTACCCAGAGTCAGGATTGTAGGGACGCTCTGTGCAAGAATGATATACAGAAGTTTGTCCCTGTTTCTGTGTGTGGGCCACAAAGGGTTTGAAAGATGTAATTGTTTTTAAAATTACCATTTCTATTAGCAAAGAAAAACTAAGATACTTTGAGGTGAATGTAGCAAAGGGTGTATAAAATGTTTATGTGAACATACAACATTTAAGACAATCTGCATATGCAGAGAAATACAAGATTATATGTGAGAAGGCGCTATGGTTTGCGGCTGTCAGTTCTCCGTGAAAGGATTCGTAGATTGAGTGCATTCCCAGGAAAAATCCCAACAGGAATACCAACTCATCGTGCTGTATAGTTTAAATACACAGTTTTTGTTTAAAATAAAAAGTAGTCGCGACAGGATTTTCATGAAATCGGATGAGCTGACAGTTGTCCAAAAGCTCGGGGAAGGAAAGAACGCACCATCTCTCCCCAGCGTAATGAGCCAATGCAGAGAGACAGACGGACGGCGTGGTGTTTAAGTGTGGGTGGACGGCTGGGCCAGTGGAACAGAGTGGACAGCCCCATGGACGTCAAAGGTCACGTGTGGCCCAGTGACTGAGCCCTCCACAGGAGCAAGGGCGGCGTCTCCAGCACAGACTGCCGGCCGCCGATAGAGCCTGTGCCTGTGCAGGACGCAGGCTGGAAGCTCCTGCCGTGCACACAAGTCCATTCCCAGATGCACCCCAGGCCGCATGCGAAAAGTCAGGCTATAAGAGCAAAACGTAAAGAGTGTTCATGCCCTCGAGGCAGCGGAAAAACGTCTTACGGGAGTCTTAAAAGTCATGAACCCTACGAATGAGGTGGGTGCACGTGATTGCGACTTCTGTTCATCCTAAGACACCCAAGCTTGGGAATTAAGCCATGAAGTGAGAGAACGTGCT
Organism: Ailuropoda melanoleuca; assembly: GCF_002007445.2. NCBI lineage: Eukaryota > Metazoa > Chordata > Mammalia > Carnivora > Ursidae > Ailuropoda > Ailuropoda melanoleuca. The sequence goes on from NC_048233.1 coordinate 88,882,612, forward strand.
TATGATACAACTCTCCCACGTTCACATCCAGAACCAGCAAATCAATAAGGAGTGTGAAAACACACTTGATTTAAGTGGAGGGACAGACACAGCCAGTAAACGTGGAGAAAGCTTGGAGTAGGTGGACAGACATACTGTCCTAGCAGACGGACAGCGTTCTGGCGTGGGGGCCGAGGAGAGCGAGGACTCACCCCCAGGCACACGTAGGAGTGCGTCCGCTCTGGAAACAGTCTTGGCAGAGTTGGCGCAGTTGAAGATGGGCCAAAACCTGTGCCCGCCCTCCCCGCGTCCTGATCCCGACGTGGTCAGGATTGCCCGTGTGTGCTGAGAGCTGGGGGAGGGTCTGCAGTAACGTACAGCCAGCAGCAACCCCAAGGTCCACTGATGGAGAGTTGGGTCCCCGGAGGAGCACTCACTCTGTGGGACCCGGCCCAGTGTGGGGTGCGCAGTGTGATCCGGCCCGAGTGCTGTCTTGCCCAACACGTCCGGTCTCAGGATGGCGAGAAAGTAGTGACGGGCTGTGGAGTGCTGAACCCGGGCTGTGGGTGGGACGTGGTCCCCAGAGGGGCGTGTGGTCCTCTCTTGCTATCCTCTGTATCTGGAGTGTTGTTGCTGGTCTCGAGCCCGGAGGAAGGGCTCTGGGGGTGGTCATCAGCACGGCCATGGTGGATATTGCTGGCATGAGGAGGGGTCCCTCTGTCTGCCCTTCTGTCTCTGAGGTTTTACACGGCATCCCTGGCGATGCTGTGCTCTTCTCTGTGGGGCAAACAAGGTGAACGGGACCAAGGGGGTGGTTTCTTAACAGGTGGCCCTGGGCCCTCACCAGAATTCAGGTGTGAGGTCTGGCTATTGGCTCCTCTCTGCCCCTGTTTAGGAGGCCGTGGAGGGGGAGGACAGGTTCCATGCCCTCTAGCAAGGCGCTTGGCGCAGTCCGGTATGGCGGGGACGGTCCTGTCCCCCGGCGCTGACCCTCAGCCCTCCCCTTTCAGACCAGGAGATGGTGGCTGCGTGCACGCGGACCAGCAACCAGAAATGTCAGTGCAAGACCGGGAGCTTCTACTGTGGAGACTCAGACTGCACAGAGAGTTGCTACCGGTGTCAAAGGTGCTGGGGGCATGGGTGTGGGCCCCCCCCTGTATTCACAGTACCAGACCCTAAGCCCCCAGCAGTGGTGGAGATGGTCCAAACACACGGGCAGCGATGAGTCCCAGAGGGTCAGAGGGCGTGGGAGGGGTCCGTCTCCGGAGCAGAGGCCCAGGTAGGGGAGGAGGCTAGCCAGGGAAGGTTCTGGGGGAAGCGATTCCGAGGCAGGTGGAACGGCAGCAGAGCGGCACGACCACAGCATCGTGAGCCCCCTGTGGCTGCCGTGACAGGGCCACAACGGGGCAGTGTGAAAAACCAACAGAGGTGTGTTCTCTCACAGTTCTGGAGACCGGCAGTCTGGATCCAGGTGTCAGCGGGGCCGTGCTCCCTCCGCAGACTCTAGGGGAGGACCCTGCCTCGCCTCTTCCAGCCTCTGATGTTGCCGGCACTCCTCGGGGCTCCTTGGCTTATCCTCCATGTCTGCTTCTGTCTTTTCGAGGTCATCTTCGCATGTGTGTGTCTCTCTGTCTTCCCGTGGCCTCCTCTCTGTCTCATACACACTTCCCTCCTGTAAGGACAGCGGTCACGGGTGAAGGCCCACCGTAGTCTGGTGTGAGCTCATCCGTCATGGGAGCATCTCTGCACACACCGTTCTGAGGTTCCGGGTGGGCACGGATTTTTGGAGGACTTCTGGGGACGCTGACGGTGGCAGAGCCACGTGGAAGAAATAGCTCACGTTTGTGAGGCACGTTGTAAACTGATAGGACTCAGACGGTGCTGAACGGTAGCTTCCTGTAGCTGCAGGTGCAAAGTAGGGACTGCTTTCAGGTCCAGTTCGATCAAGGCTCTGGCTACTCTGCATTCGCTTGCATGTCCCCTTTTCCATGCGCTTGACCTTTGGGTAACTTCTTTCTCGATGGAGATCGAGGTGCAGCTACCGCAGGCCAGTCCTCACAGCCACATACAGCGCTACCCAGAAACAGGGAGGCGTCCCCCCACCCGCCCTCCCCTTGTGTCACAGAGCCTGGGACAGAGCTTTACTCTTCAATGAGCCACTTTGGGCCAGACAGCTGGGGAGATGCCAGGCAGTGACGGCCTGAAGGCTGGTGGGCCATCGTGGGAGCTGGGGCCTCCTAACCCCTGATCTGCGGGTGGTGAGAGGAATGTTTGGGGCTGCATCCAGGCAGGGGGGGATAATACTCCGGGTTTCCTCCGTCTTCCAGATGTTCCGGCGCTACCCTTCGGCCCTGCAATGCCACAAGTGATACAGTCTGCTACACAGAGCCTGGTCCAGAGGCCCCAGGTAAGAGACGGATGCCCTGTCTTCCATCCAGGTCCACAGACCTTTCCCGTGAAGGTGAGGCATTGAGGCTTTGCAGGCCTGGGTGCCCGTAAGACTTGCAGGAATAGGCAGGGGGCTGGATTTGGCCCATGGGCCACGGTTCACAGACCTCTGAATCCTTGGTGACACGCTGAGGCTCCCGTCCTTGGCGCGTGCCGGGCTGCGTGGCCTACGGGGCATCTCCCTGCTGGTGTCCTGCCTGGTGTCCAGCGCCCCGCGGAGCAGGTGGTGGGTGGAGTGGGTGGCTTCCGTGAGGCCTGCGGTTTTCTCCCGGTGAGTGAGCACCTCTTCCGTCCCTCCTTTCACGGGATCCCCAAGGCCAGGCCGGGTCTGTGCCTTGAGGGGGTCTCTGCTGAGTCCCAAGGCTTTGAGGTGGGCGCAAGCCCGGAGTGGAAGTGAGGCCCAAGGCTTTGGGCCTCTTGTGCCAAGTGTCCCTGCGAGACGCATGCCTGCTTGTAAGCTGACTCGTAGGCGGGTTTCTTTCTCAGATTTGATAGTTAGAGCGGACCCCTGAACAATGTGGTACGAGGGGCGCCAATTCTCTGCATGGTCTAAAATCGACAGGGAGCCTTTGATTCCCCCAAGAGTTGAACGACTAGCAGGCTCCTGGTGAGTGAAGCCTCCGTGGCCACACGGACGGTTGATCAACCCCTTTGTTGTATGTGACCTGTGTCACATATACTGTATTTTTACAGCAACACGAAATATAGAGAAAATGGTATTGAGGGATCGTAAGGAGGTGCAGATGCGGTGATGGTACCATACTGAATTTATGGGAAAACTCCGCACGTACGTGGACCCTCGCAGTCGAAACCTGCGTTGTCCTGAGGGGTCGGCTGTGTGCATAGAGGGTGGTGGTGACTTACAGAATTCGGGTACAGTCCGTTTGTGTTGCGAGTGTCTCCTCCTCGGGGGGGCGGCCTTCCTAACTGTCGCTCAGGGGTGTTGGAGGACACACCCTTCGTTTTCATGGGGTCCCTTTACCGCTGCGTCCGGTGC
>NC_048233.1:88889433-88960693 GCF_002007445.2 Ailuropoda melanoleuca
GCCTATCGGCCGACCCGCGTCCAGCTAGAGGCCGTGTGCGGCTACGTGTGCAGCAGGCTTCTCTTGACGACCCCATCTCCTTTTCTGCTCGAAGGTGCCCCTGTCGGGTGGTGAGCCCAACTGCGGCCCGGATGAGTACAAGCCTGACGGTCTCGGCCTGTGCTGCAGGAAGTGCCCGGCCGGTGAGTCTCAGGGTGTCTTCTAGAGCCTTGCGGGCCGGCCCTCCTCAGCTGGCGAAGGGAGGCTGTGGGCCCTTGGAGCAGAGCTGGAGGCTGGCGCTGGAGGCTGGGTGGGGAGACCCCCGCCGGCTCAGGTGGGTGGACCTCTCCTTGGCAGCCAGCCACCCCCGCTGGGCCCCCACTGTGGGGCACTCTCGTGGGAACAGGGCCGTGGGCTTGTTTTGTTGGGGGCGGTGCCTTCAGGAGGATGGAGGACAACGTGGTGGTGCACGGCCAGGCCCGATAACTCCTAGCTGCCCTCCCGCTGGGGTGACCGAGGAAGGAGGTGCCTAGCGGGGCGGGGATGACCACTGTCCTCAGGCACATCACGTCCACGAAGCCTTGTTCCCCTGCGTGACGATGCTCTGAGTGAGCCCCGCAGGGCAGGCGGGGGCCGCAGCCTCAAGTGCCTGCTGTGCCCACCGCCCACATCACCTCACCTCCTCTACACTCAGACAGGTGTGCCCACACTCTCAGAGTTCTTCGCGGATATCCTCTGTGTGGGGGCCAACCCCATACCGCTACCCATCAGCACACGTGTCCCCCCCCCCGCCCACTCTCCTCCACTGCAGGGCTCCCGTTCCGGGCATCAAACGTCCACACCTGGACCACTCGCCCCACACGCTCCCCTCACACCTGTATATACAGCACGCGTGTGTGCGTCCTCACCTGTGCACATGCGCACCCACACACGCACGCAGCTCACGTGGGCAGGAATTAGGTGCTTCAGCTGGAAACCTTGTGAACTCAGCCTGTGTGCAAAATGTGGGTTGAGATAGGTTCCTCGCAGCAAGGTGTGATCGGCTCAGATACAGCGTTTGCACGAGGCAAGCCTAGCCCTGGGGGGCTCCTCTGGGACTGGTAGAGACCTCTGTCCCTGGACCTCCAGTGTACCCTGTAGATGAACCGGAAGCTGGCCAGCCCACCCCGGGAGCTGGGGTGAACACGCAGACGTTGTCAGGCTCTCGGGGGGCTCCCGTGTGTGTGCTCAAAACCCTCTGCTGACGTGCGTTCCAAGAGTGGTTGAATGCCGCGGGCACCACGTCCCCAGGTCCTGGGTCACGTGTGGCCAAGCGTCAGCCCCGAACATTCCAGGAAGATGGTAGAGAGGGCTGGTCTCCAAGTAGAAGCCTCCGGGGTGGGGACAGGTCTGTTCTGGGCCCCCACCTCACCTCTGTGTCCCCCCCTTCACAGGCTTTCATGTCAGCAGACACTGCGGTGTAAACCATGGCGTGCCGATATGTAGCCCGTGCGAACCCGGAAGCTTCCTCACGTACCCAAACGGGGAGACAAACTGCCAACTGTGCGCTAAGTGTCGGGAGGGTAAGTGAGCTACAGTCCGGCGCAGTGGGATCCTCGGATTTGAACACATAGCCCCCTTCGCCTCGGCTTTCGGCATTGCCCCAAAAGGAGTTATGCACGAGGACAGAGCTGCTAGAGTGCCAGTCACGAGGCGTTCATACCATGATGATGTGCGCCTGTGGTTAAAGAGCCAGCCTACCCAGAGTCAGGATTGTAGGGACGCTCTGTGCAAGAATGATATACAGAAGTTTGTCCCTGTTTCTGTGTGTGGGCCACAAAGGGTTTGAAAGATGTAATTGTTTTTAAAATTACCATTTCTATTAGCAAAGAAAAACTAAGATACTTTGAGGTGAATGTAGCAAAGGGTGTATAAAATGTTTATGTGAACATACAACATTTAAGACAATCTGCATATGCAGAGAAATACAAGATTATATGTGAGAAGGCGCTATGGTTTGCGGCTGTCAGTTCTCCGTGAAAGGATTCGTAGATTGAGTGCATTCCCAGGAAAAATCCCAACAGGAATACCAACTCATCGTGCTGTATAGTTTAAATACACAGTTTTTGTTTAAAATAAAAAGTAGTCGCGACAGGATTTTCATGAAATCGGATGAGCTGACAGTTGTCCAAAAGCTCGGGGAAGGAAAGAACGCACCATCTCTCCCCAGCGTAATGAGCCAATGCAGAGAGACAGACGGACGGCGTGGTGTTTAAGTGTGGGTGGACGGCTGGGCCAGTGGAACAGAGTGGACAGCCCCATGGACGTCAAAGGTCACGTGTGGCCCAGTGACTGAGCCCTCCACAGGAGCAAGGGCGGCGTCTCCAGCACAGACTGCCGGCCGCCGATAGAGCCTGTGCCTGTGCAGGACGCAGGCTGGAAGCTCCTGCCGTGCACACAAGTCCATTCCCAGATGCACCCCAGGCCGCATGCGAAAAGTCAGGCTATAAGAGCAAAACGTAAAGAGTGTTCATGCCCTCGAGGCAGCGGAAAAACGTCTTACGGGAGTCTTAAAAGTCATGAACCCTACGAATGAGGTGGGTGCACGTGATTGCGACTTCTGTTCATCCTAAGACACCCAAGCTTGGGAATTAAGCCATGAAGTGAGAGAACGTGCTTATGATACAACTCTCCCACGTTCACATCCAGAACCAGCAAATCAATAAGGAGTGTGAAAACACACTTGATTTAAGTGGAGGGACAGACACAGCCAGTAAACGTGGAGAAAGCTTGGAGTAGGTGGACAGACATACTGTCCTAGCAGACGGACAGCGTTCTGGCGTGGGGGCCGAGGAGAGCGAGGACTCACCCCCAGGCACACGTAGGAGTGCGTCCGCTCTGGAAACAGTCTTGGCAGAGTTGGCGCAGTTGAAGATGGGCCAAAACCTGTGCCCGCCCTCCCCGCGTCCTGATCCCGACGTGGTCAGGATTGCCCGTGTGTGCTGAGAGCTGGGGGAGGGTCTGCAGTAACGTACAGCCAGCAGCAACCCCAAGGTCCACTGATGGAGAGTTGGGTCCCCGGAGGAGCACTCACTCTGTGGGACCCGGCCCAGTGTGGGGTGCGCAGTGTGATCCGGCCCGAGTGCTGTCTTGCCCAACACGTCCGGTCTCAGGATGGCGAGAAAGTAGTGACGGGCTGTGGAGTGCTGAACCCGGGCTGTGGGTGGGACGTGGTCCCCAGAGGGGCGTGTGGTCCTCTCTTGCTATCCTCTGTATCTGGAGTGTTGTTGCTGGTCTCGAGCCCGGAGGAAGGGCTCTGGGGGTGGTCATCAGCACGGCCATGGTGGATATTGCTGGCATGAGGAGGGGTCCCTCTGTCTGCCCTTCTGTCTCTGAGGTTTTACACGGCATCCCTGGCGATGCTGTGCTCTTCTCTGTGGGGCAAACAAGGTGAACGGGACCAAGGGGGTGGTTTCTTAACAGGTGGCCCTGGGCCCTCACCAGAATTCAGGTGTGAGGTCTGGCTATTGGCTCCTCTCTGCCCCTGTTTAGGAGGCCGTGGAGGGGGAGGACAGGTTCCATGCCCTCTAGCAAGGCGCTTGGCGCAGTCCGGTATGGCGGGGACGGTCCTGTCCCCCGGCGCTGACCCTCAGCCCTCCCCTTTCAGACCAGGAGATGGTGGCTGCGTGCACGCGGACCAGCAACCAGAAATGTCAGTGCAAGACCGGGAGCTTCTACTGTGGAGACTCAGACTGCACAGAGAGTTGCTACCGGTGTCAAAGGTGCTGGGGGCATGGGTGTGGGCCCCCCCCTGTATTCACAGTACCAGACCCTAAGCCCCCAGCAGTGGTGGAGATGGTCCAAACACACGGGCAGCGATGAGTCCCAGAGGGTCAGAGGGCGTGGGAGGGGTCCGTCTCCGGAGCAGAGGCCCAGGTAGGGGAGGAGGCTAGCCAGGGAAGGTTCTGGGGGAAGCGATTCCGAGGCAGGTGGAACGGCAGCAGAGCGGCACGACCACAGCATCGTGAGCCCCCTGTGGCTGCCGTGACAGGGCCACAACGGGGCAGTGTGAAAAACCAACAGAGGTGTGTTCTCTCACAGTTCTGGAGACCGGCAGTCTGGATCCAGGTGTCAGCGGGGCCGTGCTCCCTCCGCAGACTCTAGGGGAGGACCCTGCCTCGCCTCTTCCAGCCTCTGATGTTGCCGGCACTCCTCGGGGCTCCTTGGCTTATCCTCCATGTCTGCTTCTGTCTTTTCGAGGTCATCTTCGCATGTGTGTGTCTCTCTGTCTTCCCGTGGCCTCCTCTCTGTCTCATACACACTTCCCTCCTGTAAGGACAGCGGTCACGGGTGAAGGCCCACCGTAGTCTGGTGTGAGCTCATCCGTCATGGGAGCATCTCTGCACACACCGTTCTGAGGTTCCGGGTGGGCACGGATTTTTGGAGGACTTCTGGGGACGCTGACGGTGGCAGAGCCACGTGGAAGAAATAGCTCACGTTTGTGAGGCACGTTGTAAACTGATAGGACTCAGACGGTGCTGAACGGTAGCTTCCTGTAGCTGCAGGTGCAAAGTAGGGACTGCTTTCAGGTCCAGTTCGATCAAGGCTCTGGCTACTCTGCATTCGCTTGCATGTCCCCTTTTCCATGCGCTTGACCTTTGGGTAACTTCTTTCTCGATGGAGATCGAGGTGCAGCTACCGCAGGCCAGTCCTCACAGCCACATACAGCGCTACCCAGAAACAGGGAGGCGTCCCCCCACCCGCCCTCCCCTTGTGTCACAGAGCCTGGGACAGAGCTTTACTCTTCAATGAGCCACTTTGGGCCAGACAGCTGGGGAGATGCCAGGCAGTGACGGCCTGAAGGCTGGTGGGCCATCGTGGGAGCTGGGGCCTCCTAACCCCTGATCTGCGGGTGGTGAGAGGAATGTTTGGGGCTGCATCCAGGCAGGGGGGGATAATACTCCGGGTTTCCTCCGTCTTCCAGATGTTCCGGCGCTACCCTTCGGCCCTGCAATGCCACAAGTGATACAGTCTGCTACACAGAGCCTGGTCCAGAGGCCCCAGGTAAGAGACGGATGCCCTGTCTTCCATCCAGGTCCACAGACCTTTCCCGTGAAGGTGAGGCATTGAGGCTTTGCAGGCCTGGGTGCCCGTAAGACTTGCAGGAATAGGCAGGGGGCTGGATTTGGCCCATGGGCCACGGTTCACAGACCTCTGAATCCTTGGTGACACGCTGAGGCTCCCGTCCTTGGCGCGTGCCGGGCTGCGTGGCCTACGGGGCATCTCCCTGCTGGTGTCCTGCCTGGTGTCCAGCGCCCCGCGGAGCAGGTGGTGGGTGGAGTGGGTGGCTTCCGTGAGGCCTGCGGTTTTCTCCCGGTGAGTGAGCACCTCTTCCGTCCCTCCTTTCACGGGATCCCCAAGGCCAGGCCGGGTCTGTGCCTTGAGGGGGTCTCTGCTGAGTCCCAAGGCTTTGAGGTGGGCGCAAGCCCGGAGTGGAAGTGAGGCCCAAGGCTTTGGGCCTCTTGTGCCAAGTGTCCCTGCGAGACGCATGCCTGCTTGTAAGCTGACTCGTAGGCGGGTTTCTTTCTCAGATTTGATAGTTAGAGCGGACCCCTGAACAATGTGGTACGAGGGGCGCCAATTCTCTGCATGGTCTAAAATCGACAGGGAGCCTTTGATTCCCCCAAGAGTTGAACGACTAGCAGGCTCCTGGTGAGTGAAGCCTCCGTGGCCACACGGACGGTTGATCAACCCCTTTGTTGTATGTGACCTGTGTCACATATACTGTATTTTTACAGCAACACGAAATATAGAGAAAATGGTATTGAGGGATCGTAAGGAGGTGCAGATGCGGTGATGGTACCATACTGAATTTATGGGAAAACTCCGCACGTACGTGGACCCTCGCAGTCGAAACCTGCGTTGTCCTGAGGGGTCGGCTGTGTGCATAGAGGGTGGTGGTGACTTACAGAATTCGGGTACAGTCCGTTTGTGTTGCGAGTGTCTCCTCCTCGGGGGGGCGGCCTTCCTAACTGTCGCTCAGGGGTGTTGGAGGACACACCCTTCGTTTTCATGGGGTCCCTTTACCGCTGCGTCCGGTGCAGTTGGACTGACACTCTGGGTTGTTGGAGGACACACCCTTCATTTTCATGGGGTCCCTTTACCGCTGTGTCCCGTGCGGTTGGACTGACGCTCGGGTGTTGGAGGACACACCCTTCGTTTTCATGGGGTCCCTTTACCGCTGCGTCCCGTGCGGTTGCTGCTCGTGTGTCCTGTGTGAGAAATCTTTGCTCACCTCGAGGGATTCTGTATGGTTTTACCTTTTGGATTTTGTTCTACAGTGAACCCGGCCAGGTGTGGGGTAGGAGCTCAGGGCTCGCGGTGTCTCTCCCGTCTGCACATACACGTGACCCAGGATTGTGTTTTGCAAAGACAGTCCCTTCCAGCTGCAGCCAGTGTCCCTTGGTTGGAAAGCGAGCATCTCTGTGTGAGGCTGTCATCCTGTCCCGTCTTGGGCCGCGTCCACCTTTCCAGCAGGCCCTGACGTCTGAGGCACAGGCTCCTCTCGCACTTCCCCCAGACCCTCCGGCTGCTCTGGGACGTTGGGGGTCCTTTTACCCTGCAGTGTCGGCTTGTTGATTTCCACACCAGATTTTGAGTCGTGTCGCTTGCACTTGTAAAGGATATTGGAACAGCAGAGGTAGAAAAACCCATTAGGAAGGGCCTCACCTGAGCATGAGCGTCAGACAGTGGTATCACGTGAACGATTTGCCCCATGGTCCGTCCCCCCGGCCCCGGCTGCCGACGCCATGACATCGGGGCGCTGACCATCCAGGCTCTAATGGGCCTGCCCTGCCTCCTGCGTCCGTGGTCCGTGTGTCCGTGTGCTGTCGCTGCCGTGATGTCACCACGGTGCGACCAGATGTCCGAGTGGTTATAGCAGATGTCCCCCCGGGTGGACCTGCCCGGTCCCTCGGGCCCCCATGGGTGGGCCCTGCTGCAGTCGGGAGTGGCCATCCTCTGCCTGCTGCTGCTGCAGGTGCAAATCCCAGGCCCCGTCCTGGGAAACCAGGCCCTCCAGCCGCTGTCCTGGCCGTGCGGACCTCCTGCTGCTTCCTGCCACCTGAGCAGAATCCCACGTCCTCTCAGTCCGGGGTCCTCGTCTGCGACACAGGAAGCCTGAGCCTCTGCTGCCTTCCACTAGGGTCGTTCACGATGATGACCAGCGGGAGACGGGGCTTGGGACCCGGAGTGGCCGCCGTGCTGCCATCCCTCCCGGAGCGGGGATTTTCTGTCGCCCGTCACTTGAGTGAGAAGAGCGTGCCTGACCCTGTCCCACCGTTCTCTGTTATGTCTCCTTCCAGGAAACGAGAAATCCCAGTATGTGATCGGCTACACTGTCGCCGTCGTCATCGCCGTCGCCGTTCTTTTCCTCATCGTTTACTGCTGTAAAAGGAAAAGGAAATTAACATCAGGTCCGTCGTGGGGAAGGCAGCGTAGCAACCGCCTCAGGAGATCTGGTGGGGAGGTCTGGGGTTGGGGGGGCCCCGATGGGGCTTTTGAGGTTAAAACACAGCTGTGTTCATCGTCTCGGTCTCCTGTCTGAGCTCGGGGCTCTGCCGCCTGCTCCGGACTCATAGGTCTTAAGACCCACATCTCTGGTCAGCTGGCTGGAGACACCGTGTCCGGGGTGCTGGAGGCCAAGGGGCAGGAGAGACTGGCACTGTGTCATCGTGGGGGCGCCCGGAGGGAGGCAGGGCTACTGGGTGTGGGCAGAGCACCGAGGCAGCTCAGCCCCTGTGCTCACCTCCTGTGCTCCCTCCTGTCCTTACCTCCTGTGCTCACCTGTTGTGCTCCTCGCAGGTGTGTGGCCTCACCACTGGCTGGTCAGCTTCTGGAAAGGTAAGGTGGCTTTATCATATGTTCACAGCAGTTTCTTGCCTCACAGAAGTCATTGTCCCCACTGACACCGGTTCTGTTCCTTTCTCTTCTTGTTGGTCTTCAGGACGGGCAGAAGGACCAGGCAGCAATGTAAGTATTGCCGTGCGGTTTCCCTAACGGGTGTGCCGGGCCGGTGCGGCAGCCGAGTCCCAGAAGACATCCCGGGGGTGGGTGCGCGGGAGACCCTGCGCTTCAGCCCCGTGTGCGCCCGCCTTACTGGAGCCCTAGAACGTGCTGGAAGAAGGCTTATGTTCTGCCGGTCGGGGCCAGAGTGGAAAGCGAGGCACAGCGGGGCAGAGGGCTCCGCGTGAGCGTCCCGGGCTGCAGAAGCAGGGCAGGGCGTGCTGGGGAGCGTGGAGCAGTGCAGCCCGTAGCCCCCAGATCTGCAGGCCGGAGCCTGGCATCGGCCTGGCGGGGTGGCTCTTTCAGAGGCTCTGGGGAGGGCCCTTCCTGAGTGTCTGTGTCTCCGCGTCGGCCTCCCGGAGGACGCTCCCCACTGGCGCGGGCTCACGGTGGTGCAGCGTGAGCTCCCGCGGTCAGGCCCTGCTAGCGGGCACGGAGCTCAGGGCGCGGAGCGGGGCACAGCGCAGGGGTGCTGCGGTTGGGTCCCCGACCACGGCCTTAAGGCACGTGGTGCCAGGGAGCCAGTCAGATGGATCGTTCCCGTCCCGGGGGGGTGTCCAGAAGCGCTCCCGCCACAGTGTAGACTGTTAAGTGCAGTAGCGTCTGTCTGACACCCCACTTAAAAGATGCTTTACTGCTGGGGCTCCTGGGCAGTCTGACTCTGGATCTCCGCTCAGGTCTGATCTCGGGGTCGTGAGATCAAGCCCCAGGTTGGGCTCCGTGCTGGGCGTGGGCTCTACTTGGCAAGAGGGACACTTTATTGCTAATGGGCGCTCCCCGTCATCTGAGGTCCCAGCAAGTTGCACAGGTCACCGCACAAATACAGGCCTCACGAATCAGTTACACACTGGGCAGGTAATCCCAGAACGTGACCTGGACACAGAAGCGAGCAGATGTCGTGGGGAAGATGGCGCCCCCGGCCCGCTCAAGGTAGGGTCGCCACAGACCCTCCACTTGTGCGGAAGCGGTAGAACGAGGTCTGCCTGTGTCTTTGGGGGGCCACTTTCAGCCCCCCACAGGCTTGGGTTGGGGGTCTTGGGACTCCCCCCCAGGAGTTGGTGGCAGAGCGGGGAGCTCACCCCATGCGCTGTTCTCCAGAATTTCCCATTTTCTGTCTCCCCATGAGGCACGGGTGTTTCCCCCAAGCAGTGGCTCGGGGGTACGCGGGCTTCGTGCCCGAGAGACACGACCTTGTCCTTTACCACAGATTTGCCATCAGCACAGTGAGTCGCTGCTGCCCTCGAATCCTGAGAGGGACGGGCCAGCTCCTGACTTAGAAACGTCCTCGTCATGTCGCCAGCCGGAGGAGGAGAGCGCCGCCTTGCAGGCCGAGGCTGGGCCCCAGCAGGCCCCCTCAGAGGAGCTGGAGGAGGGCGCCTCGCTGCAGCAGACGGTGGTCGGGGGGAGCCCTGCATCCCCAGAGCAGGCGCTGTGCGTTGTGGCTCCGGCTGCCCCTGGGCCGCAGGACCAGCCCGCAGCGTCCCCGTCCCTCAGGGCCCTGGAGCAGGTACGTGACCCGTCTGGGTGGGCGCGGGGAACGGCAGCTTCTAGCCTATTGAGCACCTGCTGTGTGCAGACGCCGTGTTCGGTGCGGACGGGCGTGCCTTTGCACAAGTCCTGTACGTGTGTCCCAGGGCGGCTTCCACAGCGGGCTGTGTGCTGTCTCCGTGTCCTGGAGGCTGCAGGTCCAGGGACAAGGTGTCGGCTGGGCTTCTGCTGAGGCTGTGAGGGCCATCGCGGCCACGCCTCTCCCTCGGCTGCTCCTGGCGTCTGGCCGTCTTCGGGGCTCCGTGGTGTGTGGAAGCATCACCCCGGCCTCCGTGTCCGTCCTCACGGGACGTCTCTCTGTGTGGGAGTCCAGGTCCTGATTTCCCCTTTTCCTGAGGACGCCAGTCCCGATGGAGTGAGGCTGACCCTCATGACCTCGTCCTAACTCTTTGTCCACCAAGGCCCTGTTTCCAGCTGTAGTCACGTGCAGAGGTGGGGACTTCAGTGTCCGGGGTTACAATTCTGCACATAGGAGCCACAGCGCACCTGCTGTCCAAACGGTCTGTGACACCGAGGTGGGCACAGAGGCCCAGAGAGCATCCTTGTCCAGGTCCCGTGGCTGCAATGCAGTGGGACCGAGGAGGCCGGACACCACAGCCTCCCAAGTGTGTGGCGGTCTGACATCGGCGTGTCCGACCTCGGCCAGCACCTCCGTGTGCCAGCCGTGGCCTCTGCGTAGCAGGGGCGTCGGGGGAATAGCGGGCGCACGCACCGCCCTGGATGGGCCGTGCGGGTCGGGCTCATTCTGGGGGGAGCCACGGTCCCCATCCTCTGTGGTGGGACAGCAGGGGCTGTCGTGCGTGTGACCCCTGAATAGGGTTTGACGAGAGCCGACTCCTGCTGCATGGTCTGGGGAGTAGGTCTCTTCGGGACAAGGGGAGAGCGTGTGCGTCAGAGGGACAGAGTCAGGGTTTGGGGAATGACAAGGCCCCGTGTCTGAATCCTAAAGGCAGTGCACGGGGGAGGATTTGAGGGACAGGGTCCCATGGAAGAGATGGGGGCTCCTGTGGTACACGTCGTGGCCCCCGTGGTCCCCTGGTGTGGGCGTGGAGGTTGCAAACTCTCCTTTGGAGACTGGGTTCCTGGACCGAGTGCCCGTAGGCATCACTGCACGGAGAGCCCCCGACTTTCTTTAGCTTCCCTGCCGCCTAGGAGTCGAGTCCGTACAGAAGTTAAGACCCTTGCCATCTCAGCGGGAGGCCCGCAGTGTCCCTGTCGGCCTGTGCCACGAGAGCACCTCCGTTCTTACAGCCGCACAGCCCCTGCCCAGCATGGGGAGGCACGTGCGGGTGCGGACGCGAGGCCGAGCTTGGGTCTGGAGGCTTGGGCCTTGTGCTCGCAGCATGCGGCCTGACGCTGACAGGGAACCGTGATGTTATGCAGGGGGCAAGCGGGTGTTGGAGCTGCTGCTCACGGGCCGTTCGCACCCGCACTGGCATTGGCCTCCGCTAGGAGACCGTCCTCATGCCCGTCTAACGTTTCTCGGTGTATCTGTGCGGACAGGTGTGCTCTCCGTTCGTAGGACCTGGAGGAGAGCGGGTTACCCCAGGTGACACAGTTCAGCGGGCACCTGCCCGCCCACCCGAGCAGGGGCTCCTGTGCTGCCTCCACGTCCCGGGCGTGTCCTGGGGGAGCATGACCCGGGGGACACAGGTGGGCTGTGAGCTCTCGGCCACCCATGGTGGACTCCCTGAAGGCCTTCTCCCCCGCACGGGGCCTCCCCTGCCCCCACCCTGCTGCCGCCTCAGAGGTTGAGGTTGTGGTTCTGTTTCCGCCACACGGTTCTTCCTTCTCCTGCAACGCTGTTTTCTTCTCTCCACAGGAGTATGAAACTGAGTATTTCGTGAAAGATTCGTCCAATGAAGGTACGGAATCTGAATCAGTCGTTTGTAGGGACCGTTAGGGCTTCGTCTCGTTGGCCTGAGTGCCAAGTCCTGGTGTCCTTGGTTCTGAGAGGGGACGCCTGCCTGCGCAAGGCCGCGGGGCCGTCTGTCCACCCGACGTGCACTTTCTCGCAGTCAAGGGTGACAGTAGGGGAACAGCATTGAGTTTTGTGGGGTTCACAGACCTGGAGTACCGCTTTGATTGGAGGGTGCGTTTGTGTCTTTAAGGAGAAATAATTGGGGTAGGAATACTTGTTACAACCCTCGATGGGTAGGCCCCCTCTTGGCTAGGACGCTGTGTCTTGCTGGCGTTCTTGGAGGATTCTTGAGACCTGCTACGTGACAGGTGCTTCTTGGTATCTCACCTTCGCTCCCAGCTCTGCAAGACCACCCCGCTGGACAGGTTTAAGAACATGGCATTCTGAAACCCCGAGAGGTTACAAAACTTGCCCCAGGTCTCAGATCCTGACCATGGTCCCCAGCCAACACCAGGGGGCCTTCTCAGTCCTGAGCTGTCTTACAGCCTCTCTCTGGGTGTCAAGGGACAGAGGAAGGGCAGGTGACCTGCAGTGGACTGCAGATCCCATGCAGCTCCCCACTTTTCTGCATCCTTGGCTCCTTCTCCCAGACTCGAGCAATGAGCCACAGGCAGGGCAGGAGCCATGGCCCCACCTCAGTCTCCCCGCCCCGGGACCCGAGTTCTGGGACATCAGCGTGGGTTGCACTGGACCTCCCACCTCCTGGGTGTGGTGTGCTGGCCGGTGCCCAGGCCCAGGGGAAGCTGGAGACACCTGTGACTGCACCCCTGGGGACCAGTGATGACAGGTGCCACAGGCGGTCCTCCCAGAACTGTCAACAGCCCTCCTCTTTGTTTTTACTTCCTTCAGGCGGGATCTACTATGGATTTGAAAAATGGATTTCCGACAAAGACTGGAAGACATTTATGAGGCTTGTCGGCCTGGAGGACATCGATATTGAGAACTGCGAGTGCGAAAACCGCAACAACGTGACGGAGCAGCACCCACCAGATGCTCCTGAGGTGGAGAACGCAGCTGGGACGGGAGGCCTCGGTTTTTAAACTGTTCGCTGCCCTCCGTAAGATGCAGCTGCACATGCATCTGGAAAATATCATCAACGGGTTACTTGCGGAAGGCATCCTGGGCAGACGTGGGGACACCTCACAGATTCGATCTGGCTCGGGGTTAGGCCTCTAAGTGGGATCCTGGATGGATGTGATCTGACCTCCTTTCCCAATTTATACCTTACTGGAAACTTCTTGAATTCCTGATATAGTTGGGCATATTTTCTAAGTCAGTCCTGCAGAAAGTGCGTAATGGGGAGATCAGTTCTATGTGCCAGGGAGAGTGGTTCCTGCCAGGGCAAGACTAATTGTGGGGACTGTCTGTGGCCAAGGTGGCAGAGGTGGGCGGGATCTAAGTGGAATCCAGGAGTCCTGAGCTGCTTGGGCACTGTGCTGGCTCCCCTCACATTCTCCACACCTTTCCCTAGCCACTGAGGCTGCACTTTGGCTTTCTCACGTGGTCAGGTCTTAGATCTCAGAGATCTGGGACGTCCCCATGACCTAGAACACGGCATGTGTGTTACTAAGGTTCTCGTAAATCAGTAGATCACTACATAACTCAGTGACCCGCAGCCAAGGCTTTTATAACATCTGTTGTATATGTTTAAGTTTTTATTTTTAAGTGTAGTTAACATTGTCAGTTTTAGGTGCAGAACTTAATATTTTAATATTATGCTGTATTTATCAGAAGTATAGATTCCAGTTATATTATTGCATTGTTTTCTGTATTGTTTTCTTTATATTTATTTATTTTTTTTTTTGAGAGAAGGAGGGAGGGAGGGAAAGAGAACAATTGGGGAGGAGGGTCAGAGGGAGAAGCAGACTGTTGAGCAGGGAGCCTGATGTGAAGTTTGATCTCAGGACCCAAGCCGAAGGCAGTGCTCAACCAAATGAGCCACCCAGGTGCTCCTGTATTTATAGTTTTTTTGAAGGTTTCTTTAGTTTAGCTTAGGGCGAGTGTGTGTGAGCAGGGGGAGGGGCAGAAGGAGAGCAAGAGGCGATCCTAAGCCAACTCGCTGCCCAGTGCAGAACCTGACCCTGGGCTCCATCTCACAACACCAACATTGACTTGAGCTGAGATCAACAGCCAGGTGCTTAAGCAACTGAGCCAATGAGGAAGCCTTCTAATTAAGTTTTACCTAATAAAATTTATATTTTTAAACAGCGTTTCCTTTTCTTTCTGATGGGTACACAACCTGGGTGTGAATCCTTAGCAGGGGCTTCATACACAGAGGAAGACATGGACCCCAAGGTAAAATTTGCCCGAGGGAGGGGCTCTGGACTGAGGATCAGAGGCTGGAGAAGCCTCTTCTGTTTTGTGGTATCCCCCAGGGTGTCTGTGTCTGGAAATGGTGGTGCTGTCCTCCCACTCCTTGCCTCAGAGTGTGAGCTCCACTGTGCCCTCCTCACCCCACACATCACCAGTCCTTGGAGTTAGGATGCGTGGCATTGCCTGCTGCTTCCCATCCAGCACCAAGCCTCTTCAACTCCCAGTTAAAGTAAATGCCACACCCAACCCGTCAGCTCAGAGGTGGGTCGCCACCCACTCCCTTGTAGCCCCCACGTCCCAGGGTTTGCCGCTTCCTGGGGCTCTCCCCAGACTCTCTGCTCACCCCGCTCATGCAGGCCGGCGTTCACTCTCCTCTAGCCGACTGCAAGACTTCAGCGTTGCTTTCCTCTGGGACTCCTCTGTCTGTTCTGCCACCACTCAGCATTCTGAGAGCTCTAAAGCAGAAATCCAGCCCTGCCCGGTCTTGGTGGAACACTTGAGCGGGCCCATGCCATTCTGTATTTGTATATTTGTATTTATTTTTTATTTTTTCATGCCATTCTTGACTCTGCTTACAAGGTGATTCAAGAAGGTGGAGTCCTGGCCTGTGCCTCAGGCCCCATCTCTTGCCACGGCTGCTCCAGCACATCTGTACTAACATGAAGTTCTCAGTGTCCGGCTTTCTGCCAGCCTCATCTGCTGGACGGTACTGTCCCTGGCATGCACTTCCCACCCATCCCCAATCCCATCTTCTATGCCTCCTTCCAACTAGTCCTCTGTCCAGGCCAGCCCGTTCCTGTCTCTGGGTGGCTCGGTCTGACCGGCAGGCCGGGGCCTGGGTCGGGCCTGGGGCTGGGCTAGGTCTTGTCCCCGCGCCCCTTGGTGCAATGCTCACTTAAACAGGCATGCGTGAGCTCTGTCTTTGATGCCTGTCTCCCACACACACCACAGACACCCACATCCGCCCCGCGCCCCGGCGGGCCCTGGGTCTCCTAGCTTGGGACAAGGAACGTGTGACCCCTCCCCCCCCGTTGGTCCAGGAAGCTGCGCGCGGAACACTGAAAACTACAACTCCCAGCACGCACGGAGGCGGGGGAGTCCCGAGTCCGCGGTGGTTGCCTGGCGACCGGGCGTGTCCCGGAAGTCGGGCTGGGCGCTGGGCGGGACTTCCGGGGCGGTGGTTGCATCAGATTCTTGGAAGCTGGCACCGCGTCCGCTGGTTTGGAAATTCTAAGATGTCAGGTTCCTCTGGGGAGCAGGGTGAGTGCTCGCGGCAGGGCAGGCGGGACGACCCCCGGCCTGGGTGTTCGGCGGCTCCCCGGGGCGGGCATAAAATGACCCCGGGCCTGGGGGGCGGGTGGTCTCCGCGCCGGGCGAACGATGACCCTGGTCCTGGGGGTTCGGCGGGTCCCCGGGGCGGCCTGGCGGGCGTTGACCCACCCCGGGACCCCCGGCCTGGGCCTGCGCTGCCCACGCCTCGCCGGGACGCCACTCGGCTCCGGGCGGTGCCGCGGCCACCCCGTCCTCAGCCTCCTCGGGCTCTGCCGGGGTCCTCTGGCGCCCCGCCCCGGAGCGCTGCCCCGTGTTTCCCTTAGCTGGTTCCTGGGCGGGACCTCGCCCCCTCCTGACCCCAGCTGTACTCTGGGACAGGTGGTGCCCCGGGTTGTTTCAGTTGGCGTCCAACCTGGCAGCAAGCCGGGGGTGGGCGGAAGAAGCCGGGGTACGCAGACACACACATGAAAGGCTTCGGGTTTTACGAAGGCTTTCATCTGGGGCTCTACAGACCGTGGCCATTGGGCTCTGCTTGGTCAGAGCGTTATTACCGCACTTTACTGCCTGCCGCCTGGGAGGTTCCAGGAGCAGCTCTGCCCACGTGGGGCTCTGATGTCACCAGCGTGTGGACCAGCGGGGAAGAGCAGTGGATCTTTTCCCACAGTCCCGCAAGCAGGCAAGACCAGAGACTGTCACCGGGATTCCTAAGTCTGGAGCAAACTTTGCATTGCAGAAATTGAGGAGGGTTTTTCTGCTCTTGGCTGGTGAACATGGCCTTCGAGTGTGTCGGCCTGCCCATACTTCAGGCTGTGTGTGTCCCCTCTGCTCCTGAGTGCTCTGGGCTTCCAAGTGGGGAGCTCTGACCACCTGGGGAACCCTGTGATGTGGGAGACACCCTCATGACGGGCTGCTGTCCCACACCAGCACCCACATCCAGGCTCGCTGTACCTCACCCGACAGGTGTGCCAGGATTCCAGCACTATCCCCACCTGCCTTAGGGCCAGGCGGCCCTGAGAAGTGCACCCAGACTCCAATAAAACAACAGCATGTTCACAGCCCTGACTCCAGAGCCGGTGTGGTTGGCCTGGGCTCCCAGCTCTGCCCCTTTCTCACAGCACACAGGGGTCGAGCGTGCCACCTCAAAGGATGTGGACCCTTAGGGGGTCATCCCTCGGAAAGGATTTAGAGCCGCACCTGGCACAGGACGGACAGACGCTGTGTGTCTGGGTTGAGACCTGGAGCTTGTTTCTCTGTTCTTTTTTTTTTTTTTAATGCAAATGTGGTGTTGCTTCATTTGTGAACAAAAATGACATGTTGGTTTTTTTCTTTTAATTTATTTAGAAGGTCAGGTTTTTGGAGCCTTGGTAAGAGTTGGCCTGTTTTTGGAGATTGATCTATAGATTGGAATTAAGCCCCCAGGATGTCTGGACAGCTGGTAGATTTTTTTTTTTAGTCCTATACCTTAGGGCAGTACTTCCCAGCCAGTGCTTGGGCCCAGGGCACAGCCTGCCTGCTCGTCCTTTACTGCTCGCCCCCCCACCCCCAACCTGTCCCTAGTCTTCCTCCAAGGTTGAGAACCTGTGATAATCCCCTGAGGAACCAGGAAATGAAATCAAATAGGAAAGGCTGTGTGTGTGGATACTAGAGTTGTGGACATGCTTGGTTTCCAGTTTCTGAAAATTTTTTATTCTGAAGGTTGGATTCGTCAAAAGTGACTATCTCCCCAGGCTTTTTTTTTTAAGATTTTATTTATTTATTTGAGAGATAGTGAGTGAGAGAGAGAGAGTGAGTGCACATGAGCCAGGGAAGGGGCAGCAAAGCAGACTCTGCTGAGCAGGGAGCCGCTCCAGGACTCCGATCCCAGGACTTGGGACCTGAGCCGAGGCCGACGCTCAACCCAACCGACTGAGCCACCGAGGTGCCCTCCCCAGGCTTTTCAAGGAGGTCCTCATTTAGAATATTCTTCCCATTTCAGCTCTTTCTTAAGTAGATTCAGAACGTGTGGTTCCCTGTGATGACACCGGGTTTGCAGCTTCCCCTTTGCTGCTCGAAGGTGAGCGTCCCATTCCAGGTTCTGCTTGCTTTGGAAAGACAGGTCTCATCCCTGAGGATGCCTAGGTGTATGGAGCTCCTCTCAGAGGCCTTGCCCTGCAGGGTCCAGGCAGTCTTTGGTGGCTTTGTGTCAGACTTGCCGTTTAATTCTCCATGCCGTGTAATTCAAAGGGTCTTTGTAGTCATCGTATAGCTAGCGCTTTTCTCAGCATGTGTCTCTTCCAGGCAGTGGTCTGAATACATCTGTGTGGCCTTTCATCCTGAGAATAACCCTTGTGGTTGGTACTGCTCTTATCTGCTTGTCTAGGCGAGAATCCTGCTGTTCTGTGAAGTTGTGTGATTTGTCCAGGGTCACACAGCTCGCCAGAGGCAGCGCCTGGCTTCCAGCCCTGCCAGTTTGACCGCAGCAGAGCTCTTAGCCACCATCGTGCGCTGCCTTGCTGATAATCTGAATGATTCCGTGCAGAAGAACAGCTAGGGCCCCCAGTCCAGAGTGTGTGTGAGGGCACACAAGATGAAGCCAATACGTGTTGCTGTGTGTCCCGAAGAAAAATGAAGCATGCGTACTTACAGAATACAAATATTTGCTTCTCTATGAACTCATGTTTCCATGTTTCCGAGTATTTACTTTTATTTGAGAGTCGTAAGAGATGGTGCCCTTGGGGTAGAGATTAAGCCATTTCAGTGTCGCGGTGACGCTGGTGCTGTCCAGCTGCCCTCTCGTTAGCGCCAGACTGCGATTCTCATGAAAGGTCTGTGAAAGACACGAGAGAATGAAAATCCAGGGGAGAGCATCCTATCTTCTGTTTCAGTGGAGAAGTGTCACTGAGCAGTTCCCAGAGATTTACTTAGATAGTTCCTGTTTCCTCGGGGAGTATACACTGAGCGCCTGCTTTGCTAGGCGGTGCTGGGTGCCCGAGGTCTGACCGCACACGAGGGCGATCGCCTCAGCCGCTCCTGGGCTGGCCGTCCAGCAGGGAGGCGGGCTACAGCAGTGAAGGGCCAGACCATAGGACGGGTCAGTGTCGGGGTGGGCTGGAACAGACGGCCTCCCGCCTCGGTCCTGTCTCTGAGCGTGTGCTGCTTGGTGGGCCGAGAACTGTGAGGTTGTTGAGTCCGAGCTCTGGGACTACGCACTGACAGAACCTCGGCGGGTCCTTCTCTGCCGCGCATCCCACGGGCAGGATGGGAGCGTGGGGAGCCCCAGAGCCGGCTCCACCGGGCCAGACCTGCAAGTAGCAGCAGTGGGCACTGGTCTGCTGGCCAGGCCCAGAGCCCAGAGAGGGAGGACTGGGGCCAGGGAGCCCCCAGCACTCTGCTCCTGAGGAAGGGAGGGGTCGGCCAGATCCCAACAGGGATGGAGGCTGAGCCCCGAGGAAGAAAGAGGAGCGGGTGTTCCTGGCAGAGAGCACTGCTTTCCCGCAATTTCCTGAGGCCAGGGGGCAGAGGAGGGCAGGAGATAGGTCACAGGGCTGGGTCTGCAAGGGCCTTGAGCACGTCTTGGAGTTTAGGTCTTTGGGTTTTGGAAAGGTCACCTGCCCCTCCCCCCCACGCAGGTGGAGCAGGACGACAGTGGCAGCAGTGACAGCGATGGCATGAGAGGCGGGCAGGCTCGGGCACCAGGGCTGCTGCTGGGGGTGGCTGATGTGGGGGTAAGAGGCAAGCACCCAAGCTTTAGCCCCGTAGGGGACGATGGACATGCCACTCCCTGGGACCTGCGCCTAGGTCTGGGGGGCAAGGCACGATGCCTAGGGACACCCATGGATGAGTGGTACTCGGCTTGAGAGGCTGGTGCTCAGGAGAGGGGGGCAGAGGAGGCCTGTGGGAGGACACCCTGGGCTCTGGGAGTGGGTGGCATTCCCCCAGGTGGTGGAGAGCGGAGGGGGGGGCACGCGCCTCTCTGCTCTCTGATATTCTGTGTGGAGAAGGGATACATTCGGGAAGCCCTGTCCAGTCCCCTTTCTGAGAGCCACTTGGGTAGCTGAGCATCCCTTCAGGAAATGGTGTGGGCGAGGCCAGGAGGAGGGGCTGCAGGAGGCCCAGGAGGGGAGCCAGGGCGCTGTTTGCGGAAGGGGCGTGGCTTGTAGGGCTGGGTGCGTGGAGCACTGCAGGGTGAGGCCCAGAGTGGCCCTTAGCCATGTATGCAGTGCCTGGGAGTGGGTGAGGGGTGCTGACCCCCCTGAGCCCAGGCTGGTCTTCGAAGCACAGACAGACCTGGCCTGGGAGCTTATGAGGAAGGCAAGCCTGCTGTGAGGGGTCTGCCCTTCAGCAGGCTGCCTGGGGCTCTTAGCACAGGGCCCCCTGGGAGCTGGTGTAGGTACCCACTGCGGGCCCACCTCACCCTCCCAGGTTCTGATTCTGTGGGGCTCCAGTGGGCCCGGCAGGTGCACTGGGCCTGGAGCAGAGGAGGAAGACAGAGGCAGGTTGAAATGCTGGCGACAAGGGACCAAGGAGAAGGAGAGGTGATGCGCTCAGTTCCGGCAGGACCGCGGTTCATTTCATGTGGGTTTTGGTTCGATAGCTGTGCTGAGAGATTGCCTGGTTTTTTGTTTGTGTGATCTTGGGAAATGTTTTATAAGGGCTTCGGCTGTTTAAATTGGAGAAACCGGATACCAGGTCAGTCTCATAGTGACGTCCCATGATCAGTAGGCGTCCCTCCCTCGGTGCGTGTCGAGCGGCACTGCTGCGTGCCCTGCTGGCAGACGTCCCCTCCACACGGACGCGGGGCGGGCGTCCAGCGTGTGCAGCAGTGCCTGCCACCGCCTCAACAAGGGCCACCGCCACATGTGGGGCTCCTCACCACCGGCCTGTCAGATCTCACACTGGGGCTGATAGCCAGACCGCAGTCTGGCCAAAACCCATGACCACTTCACAGCTGACCTCATTTCTGTTGGTTTCCTCAAGACACGTTTCAGTGCAGCCTGCGGTGAGCTCAGTGACTGTCTGCGCCCCGCAGCCTGGAAGCCTCTCATCTCACCATGCTCCCTGGGCACCGCACCTGCCCATCCCGAGAAGATCCTTCTTGTGATGGCCTAGGCTGCTGTGGACGGTAGATTTTCAATGCGTGTGTGGTCTCTGGATGAACTCTCTCAGGGGCCATTTAAATAATAACACAGGGACAAGTGTAATAAGTGGCAAGCCGACTGGGGGCTGGCTGTGTGCCAGGCGGTATTTTAAATGTTCGCAAGTATAATTTCACTGAGACGCAGCAGCTTTTATGAGGCGTGTGTTGTTCTGAGCCTGTTTTATGGAGGTGCAGAGGAGGCCCGGAGCCCCAGCACTGAGCCCCAGCGCCGAGGCCCTGGCGCCGGACCCCGGCGCAGAACCCCGACGCCGGGCCCCGGCACAGAACCCCAGCTCAGAGCCCCAGGGCCGGGCCCCAGCACCGCCACGGCACGGTGCCTCACGCGGCCACTGCCCTGCAGTGCTTTAAAGCCAGTGCGGCGGGTAGGATGTTTGACCTGTCGTTCTTGTTTTAAAAATAGCATATGCTTATTGGAGGACGCGTGGAAAAAAGAGAGGGACGTAAATACCAGTCAGCAGCAAGCATGCTCCTCAGGGCTGGCCGCTGTCAGCGTGCAGCGCGGCCCCGGCGGTCTGCTTTGTTCACCAGAACACATTCCGAGCGAGAGGAGTGTGTCCCTGTCTGCTTGCTCTGGGGGTGAGGGGTGGGCACAGGTAGCTGCACCGGACACGGGGAGAGGGGTGCGGAGGGTCGGCGCGGGAAGGACGGCGGACCTCAGGAGACCGGCCCGGCCCCGGCTCTGCCCGCATCGCTGGCCGTTCTCCCCTTGATCTTCCTGGACTTGATTTTCTTCACTGTGAGAGGAGTGTGCCAGCAGCCACCTGACCGGCCACGGAGCTGTCGGGGGCGCGTTGCCAGGCGGAGTACAAGGCCCCTGGGAGGAAGGCGCTGTGCAGAAAACGTTCAAGAAGCCCGATGCGCACTTCGAGTGGGGCTCCCGGAGCTCTCAGGCAGGCACGGCCTCCCTTTCCCCTGGATTTCACCTCCAGCCCGACTCCCCCCTGGGGCGGTGAGGCTGGGTCACAAGGGCAGGCCCCTCTCTAGGAGAGCGGGAGGCGCAGACATGCCTGGAACTTTCCTCCTGGTCTCAGACAGAATCTGAGCAACAGGGACGTGGGGCCACTCCCCAAGAGCCCTCGGGCTGGGTCCTCAGATCTACCTGCTGGTGCCGGGGCAGGGGGAGGCCCCGGGTCTCTCTTTGCCTCCTTTGACAATTCCAAGAGTGGATGTGGAAAGTGGCTTGTTCTCCTTGTAGCTCTAGAGTGAACGAAAGCAGCGCCCCCTGTAGGTGTGCACCTCTGGGCCGCAGGGCTCTGGCTGGGCAAGCCTTTGTTCAGACCTGCTGTAGATTCAGCCCATGGGAAGTCTGGTTGCTGCCGTGTGCCGGTGTGGACGGGTGCGTTGCGTCCTGGGAGGGTGCCTCTGAGGCCCTGACACAGAGGGTGACCCCCAGCCCCTCACAGGCAGTGCTCCCATTCTGCTTGCTCACCCATTCACACAGCGAACGTGTTGAGTGTCTAGAATGTTCTGAGCTTATTTCTAGATGCTGAGTGAATAAAGTGGGGTGTGGGGCAGACCTAAAGAAGTGGCGTGAGGACAAAGAGAAGGCAGGAAGGGGGTCCGGGCCCTGTTTGGAACAGCATCCAGGGAGACCTGATGGAAAGATGACACCCAACAGAGCCCTGAGTAAGGGCGGGAGCCCAGCCGTGTCTGGAGGAACATTCCAGGCAGGGAGGGGACGGTGGGATGAGCGACTCCGAGAAGAACAGGCTATGCTCTTGTGGAGTGAGCAGGGGCTGAAGTCAGGAGGGGTCCCTGTGAGGTGGGGGCGGTCTGGAGGATGAGGAGGGGCGATGTGTCTTTCAGCAGGCCACTCTGGCNAGGAACATTCCAGGCAGGGAGGGGACGGTGGGATGAGCGACTCCGAGAAGAACAGGCTATGCTCTTGGGGAGTGAGCAGGGGCTGAAGTCAGGGGGGGGGTCCCTGTGAGGTGGGGGCGGTCTGGAGGATGAGGAGGGGCGATGTGTCTTTCAGCAGGCCACTCTGGCCTCTCTGTTGGGGCAGCCGGGCTGCCCCTGGGGGAGCCTGCATCCCAGAGATGATGGGCCAGTCCCCTGCGTGGCAGCCGTGGTGACAAGGGCTGCATTCTGGACGTGTGTGCAGGTGGGGTTCCCGGCCCATCCAGCAGCTTGGCTGTGCGTATTCCTGAGGGTTGTTCGTGAGGGGCGGGACCCCAGTCGAGACAGAATGGTGTGGCTTCTGGGAGTGGGTGGCCAATCAGACGGGGTCAGGTGAGCCAGAGCCCTCCTGGGGGTGCGCGGGAAAAGCAAGCACGTGGGCTTTGGGGAAAGCCTGTGTTTTAAGCACAGCATTCGAGGGCTC
The DNA here is from genome assembly GCF_002007445.2 of Ailuropoda melanoleuca. NCBI lineage: Eukaryota > Metazoa > Chordata > Mammalia > Carnivora > Ursidae > Ailuropoda > Ailuropoda melanoleuca. The sequence continues at coordinate 88,911,970 of NC_048233.1, forward strand.
AAGGAGGACTTTTCCCCTGGGTGCCCTCCCTTTCCTGTGCATGAAGAGCTTGGGGGTTCAGGACATCCCCGAGAAGCAGGCCATGTTGCATCCCAGCCACTTGGAGGATGCTGTGGGCTTTCATCCTTCTGCTGGTTCATTCACCTCATCCTCGCTGACGGCAGTGTCCAGGAAGTCTGCGGTGGGCCCAGCCTGCAGTGGAAGCAAGCGCAGAAAGATGTTTGTGCACGCAGACTCCCCACACACGTGCTCTGCTGTCTGCTCTCAGGACTTGGGTGGGTGCCTGGATGATTTTCCTGCCCCTGTGCCAGGCAGCCACACAGGGACGGGGACGATGAGGGCCAGAGAAGGTGGAGTGTGGCCATGTAGGGCCACATCCCCTCCCTGTCTGGAGCTGTCCTTGCTGCGGGTCAGGCACAGTGACCCAGTGACCTTGTGGTGTCGGGCAGCTAGCTCGGAAGGGCAGGTGCGCCTGGCAAAGGGGGGGGGCGGGCTCGTACTTTCCCACTCTGCGTGGGTCCCGGGGCAAGAGTGTGTCTGTGGAAGTGAATGAGCATTGGTCCTTTTTCCATGGTTTGCTCAGAAAATTAAGGGAAAAAAACCAATGAGGATGACCAAGGCTTAGGTGCAACTCAGTCAGACTCACGGGCTGGGGTACCAGGCTCCTTCCCGAAACCGAAGGGTCTTTGGCTTAGTGCCCCAGCCTGGTGCCTGCCTCCCTGTTTCAGGGTGGGGCTGCATCTGTGCCCCTCCTGCTCAGGCTTGGGGCAGCTTCTGGCCCTGAGCCCCCCACACCAGAGACAGACACAACTGCACATTAGTTAGTGTGGTAAGAACAGGTTTTACCCAGTGACCGATAAACCGGGGACGTGAAGGGGGGGGCAGGTGATGGATCCCAGGAGAGAAGGGGGTGGGAGGGTGAGCAGAGCTCACTACCGCGGAGCAGGTGGAAAATCACCAAGGGCCTGTGAGTGTCAAGGCCGTTCTAGCCAGCTGTGCCTGCTGGGTGGTAGGGTTCTGTCCTCCCACAGAGGTGGGAGAGGGGGCCCATCCTTCCTGATGATTCCATGTCAGAGGCGTGGCCTGCCAGTCGCTGAGAGTCCCCTCTGGGTTGGAGGAGATACGTACTCACAAATGCTAGTCCTCTCAGTGATTGCTCGAAGGAGGGCGGCCAGGGCCTGCCAGCAGGTGTTCTGGGGGGCCGTGATCCTCCCAGAAACACGGCCCTCCGCTGCTGGACACCATGCCAGTGCAGGGGTTCGGCCGAGCGTTCTGCGTCCTCACCCACCCTCGGCGCCCGCCGGGGCCGGGAGGTGTGCTGCTGCAGAGAAGGGGCTGGGGCCTGGGGGGTTGCTTTCCTTTCCTCCCTTGCTAGTCAAGGTAGAGTTCAGAGAACATGAAGTTCGCTGTTGCGGTCGTTCAGAGTGCACGCCCTCCTTGCGCCCTCCCCGTGCTGTGCAGCCAGCACCATCGTCCCGTTCCAGAACTGTCCCGTGACTCGAAACCCTGCTCGTCACTCCCTGGCGCCCCGCACCAGCCCCGGCGGCCACCCGTCTGCTTCTGACGTTGTGTACCCAGCGAAGCCCTGCGTGCGTCTGGACTCGGCCTGAAGCCGCCGGGCCCCTGACTGATGCTGTGTGCCTCTGTCTTTGCAGCTCCCGCCTACAGCTCCATCCTGAGCATTAGTGACGAGGCGGCCAGGGTGCAGGCCCTGAACGAGCACCTCAGCACGCGTAGCTATGTCCGGGGGTACTCACTGTCCCAGGCAGACGTGGACGTGTTCAGGCAGCTCTCGGCCCCTCCCGCTGACACGCGCCTCTTCCACGTGGCTCGGTGGTTCAGGCACATAGAAGCGATCCTGGGTGGCCCCTGCGGCAGAGGCGAGCCCTGTGGGCGCCAAGCAAGTGAGTAGCAGTGAGTTCCCCAGCTGGTAGCACCTCTCCCGTGGGCAGCCACCCCCGAGGTCGGGGCCCCGAAGGTGTGCGGCGCTGGTTGGCAGCAGGGGCCCAGTGGAGCCTGCAGGGCTGCTCCCGGCACCGTATGCGAGCAAGTGGCCTGGCAGGGCGACCAGTGCTCCCTGGGTGGAGGTTAGGACAGACTGCCAAGGAGTCAGCCCTCACGGATCAGGCCTGCCTGGGGCCGCTGTAGCAGAGCTGCCCGGGGTCGTGGTGCAGAGCCACGGCGAGAGCATGCCGCCCGGGGGGTCTGGCGGGGTCCTGGGCACAGACTCCAGCCTGGCGTTCTCAGCTAATTGCTGGCCTGGCTTCAATTTGATTGGCTGCTTCTTTGTTCTTTCCATGCATTGTGGTGTGTATGTCCACCAGATTTAGAATGGTGACATTCTAAAGCAATGTTAATTGACATTGAAGTATCTGAAAATCAGAACAAAGTCATTTCTCAGCTTTGAGCTTGAGCTCCAGCCTGGGGTGCTGGCGTGTCTGTGACAGTGTGACACCGGTTATTTTAGGGGTCCTTCTGGAAGGTCTTAGGGGCTCAGGCCCTGTGTGGTTTTCTCTCCTGCGATGAGCCCCTGGGTGCCTCATTCCGTAATCTCTTGAAGCCCTTGAGCAGCTCAGCTTGGGCACTCACGTGGCTTCGTGGGAGGGGTAGGCTGCATGCTGCCTCTGCTGTCCTCGCCGGGCTGGGCAGCCTCCTGGGGGCTTTTCCAGACTCCTTCAGGTGAGGCGGTGGGAGCATCGCCCAGCGCCTGCACTGCTGTTCTGGGCTGGGCTGGGCTGGGTCTCGTGCTGTAACAGGTGGAGGTGGGGGCATTGGTTCTCCCCGAGTGGGGTGTGATTTGGTTTTCTGGATAATCCTTTCCCAGCGCATGGTGGGAGCTTTGTGTGTGCATTGCCTCCTCCATGGTCATCTAGTAGGGTGACCCTGCTGATGTCCGTGGTATCAGGTGCCACGTTGTCCCCCTGGGTCCCAGCTCCCAAGACACAGCCTCCAGGGGTGGAGGTAAGGGGGCATCTGGGGCTCCCAGCCTTGGCAGCGGCCTGGCTCCTGCTCCATCCAGGACCTTGTCGGGAGAACGAGCAGGTGCCTTTTAGCCGTGCAGAGGAAGGCCACTCGAGGCAGTGCACCGCCTTGTGCATTGATGAGGCTAGGCTGGCTTGGAGGCAGGGGAGAGATGTACCCTGGGGGGCACCCATAGCATTTCCTGACTCCTTCCATCTCTAAGTCCCCTCGTGTTCCCGGGCCAAGGCAGTGGGTGGCCTCTGAGCAGGGCTGGTCGCAGAACCGTCTCCCGCATTCCTGGGAGGACAGGAGCTGAGCACCTGCAGTGCCCCCTCGATGCTGCTGGAATTGAGTACTGCTCCGTCTCATGGCTCTGACCCCCTGTCCTGGGCGTCTCATGGCTCTGACCCCCTGTCCTGGGCGTGAGCGCTGCCTCTCCCAGTTCCCCAGTCCCCGGCACCCTGTCCCCACTCCCTCCAAGTCCATCCTGCCAGCGCCTGTGACAGCTTGTCGCTGCTCCCTCCCTGTGGCTGTGGGCCTCAAACCCCGAGGCATGCTCTCAGGCATAGGAAGTGGGGCGTGGGCAGCCCCTGTTCCTCCTGCCTCCTCCCAGTCCCATCAGCCTTCCCCCACGGCCCGGGCACAGAGGGACCACTCCGCCAGGGCCTTGCCTGCTCTGTCTGTGTTTGGAGTGCTACCCCTCCTGCCAGGGGCTCTCTTTGCCACTGCAGCTCCCAGCCCCCAGGCAGGAAGCTCAGGGTCCTTGGCTGTAGGAGCGGCACAGTGTGGCACCGGTCTCTGCCCATGGTCCACACCCCTGTGTCCTGGGGGAATGTTTCTCCTCCCTCGGTGGCAGGATAGGCATAACGCCCATAAGTGGCATGTGCATTTCTTTTGGGTCAGGGGTTGGTATCTGTGCAGTGGCCCTGTGCCCGGGACAGGGCCCGGAGGGGGACTGGGTATGTGTTGAATGAATGCATACGTGTTCATTAGTTCAAGCAGAAACTGAAACAAAGAGTTAATGCACGGGGTGGCGACTGCCGTGGCAGAGGTGCGAGTGAAGCGCGGAGAGACTCGGCTTAGGCTCGTGGGGCTGTAGAGCGTCACAGGTGGGCTGCTGGCGTGAGTGAGCCGTGTTCATGCACGGGCATGTCGCAGTTGATGGTTTAAGGGAACGCTAGAGAAAAAGGCCCTCATTAAATCGGGGGTCCTTGGGTGATATCTGCCAGATTCCCTTGAACCTACCACCAGCTGTGTGACAGCGGTGGCCCTTTGGGGGGTGGCCAGGCTCCCCAGGCTCCACCTCTGGCTGCGTCCTACCGCCCTCTATCTTCTTGGAGGGGCCGTCCGTGCTGTGAACCCCGAGCCTTCCCGCGTGGGACGAGCATGGCTGGTCCTCTGGCTCACATCGGTGTGTGTGGCAGCTTTGGCCGACAGCCCCGCTCAGCCCAGATGGCGTGTTGTCTCTGTTTCGGGAGTTATGGGGTCTGAGTGAGAGAGCAGACGCGTGGTGGCATGCACGGCAGATGGAGCCGCACTGAGTCCCAGACTGAGAGTTTCCTTCAAGGGCATTTGCGGCATTTAAAGTGAACCTGTAAGACGTGCACCTGACCTTGGTGATAGGCAGCGCTGTTTCGTTGAGCGTGTGGGCCTTCCGATGCCCCCGGGTCTGTGGCCGCCTCGGTTTGCTGGCGATCACCCAGAGTCAGGAACTCCTGTTGAGCGCGGATGGCCTCGTCCCCTGTCTGCCTGCTCCCCTCCCCACCTGCGCACACGCTCACGCAGACACACGCGCAGCAGCTGCCTTCCTCCTCCTCTCTCCTCCGCCTGTCTCTTAAGTCAGCCTCTGTATGGCCGATGCGACACCTTGGACAAATGGCCAAGCTCAGGACTGACTTCTCCGTGACTCCTAGCAGGAAGCAGCGAGTGGGGCTCTGGGCGGGGGGGTCTCAGTAGGCCATCCGGCATGAGAGAGAACCTTTGCAGTGGCAGAGGCGGGGAGTGGACAGGAGAGCTGCAAGACACCTGCTTGGGACTACAGGACGGGTAGTGCGGAGGCTTCCATGGGCCCATCCTGTGCACTGTGAGCGAGGGCTGGGAGGGACAGGTGGGCTCTAGGCGCAGGATGCTAGATGCCCAGGATGGAGCTGCGCCCCCGCTTGGGCTCTCAGGGCGCAGTCCGCGTAAGTAGCACTGCCCTCTGTCCAGCTGGAAGCACGGGCCTGGGACACATGGAGCAGCAGGGGCAGCCCCCAAGACAGCGCTGGGGAGGGGACCGGGTCCTGGAAGGCAGCGAGGGACAGAGCCACCCCACACTGTTCCAGAGTTGGTCAAGCACCTGTGTGGAGCTGGAAGCCAGAAGTGTCTTGTCCTAGTCAAGTCGGAGTGACCCGCGCGTTGTGGGGGGTGGGGACCAGAATTGAGGGGCTTGCCCCCATCTGATGGAGATGGGGCTGGGCTGGAGCCTGTCCTTACTGAGTTTCTGGGGCCATGGGTTGGTTGTGGTTTGGCCAGTTCTGTAGTGCTCTGGAAAGTGGCCCGTGTCCCACAAAGCCTCCACAAAGGGTAGGGCACCCACACTTACACGCTGCATAGGAGTCTGGCAGTGCAGGGCCTGTGCCCCCACCTGGCCCGCCAGCCGTGTCCATCACGGTGCCTGTAAGCGGCCGAGAGGGCTTGGGTTTGGGGAGCAGGGGATGCAGTGGGTGTGACCATGTCTCACGGGTGCTCCCAAGCCGTGCTGCGGTCCACTGCTGCGCAGACTGTGAGCAGAGCAAAATAGAGACACCATCACATTTGACGTGGGTGATGCTGACAGAGACCCGCACCGCTTAGCCCCGTGTCACAATTCGTTGAGAAAATGTTGGTCGTAAAGACCAGGTGTCTGGGTGCAGCGTGACTTGCGTTCTCTCCGCCTTGGCAGGTAAAGGCCGGCGGGAGCAGCCTCAGTGGTCTCCTCCGGCTGGGTCTCCTCCATGCAAGCTCCGTCTCTACAACAGCCTCACCCGGAGTAAGGTAAGGAGGAGTGCGGCGGGGTGCAGGGGGTGCTGAGGGGGGCGAATGCGCCCTTCCGGAGCCGCGAGCTGGTGTCTGATGGTGAGCTCTGCAGCCATCGGTCCAGACAGGAGTGGAGATGTCTCCACGCTCGCCAGGCACTCTGCACGTGGCCCCTGGGGGAGGGCAGAGCTGTCCGCTGACAGCGGGGAAGCTTGCCTGTGGGCTTGTGGGCCTGGAGCGCCCCGAACACGCGTCCCTCAGAGCCAGGCCAAGTGCCGGCCTGCTTTTGGAGAGGACACATGGTGGCAGCAGTTGTCACAGCTCACGCTGAGCAGACGGGCACAGCGGGGGACCTGGTTGGTGTGGTTGGGAGCCGACCAGGTTTTGAGAAGAAGGCAGGATTGGATCCCAGTTGAATGGCGTTTGCTTGGTGTGTTCTGCTCAGCGTGGCCTGTGGCTCCAGCCGTGGACTGATTGGAATTCCATCACTGAGCACATTGGCAGACCAGGAGATGGGGGTCTTGGGGATTCCATCCGGAGTAACTGAGTTCCTCCGCCCCGACGTCTGTGACTTTGTCAATAAAACAAAATTGTTCTAGTTGGATTTTGAGTAAACAAGCCACGCTGTTTGTTGCTGGTCTGGGCGATCCTGTACAGCGCCTCTTACGTGGCTGACGACTGTCTTTCTTTCACTTTTAACAAAGGACGTATTTATACCTCAGCATGGGAAAAAGGTGATGTGGTACTGCTGTGGGCCTACCGTCTACGACGCATCTCACATGGGGCACGCCAGGTAGGAGCGGCTGCTGGGCGCCCAGTGCGGGCTGGGGGTCCTACAGGGAGCATCGCAGCCTCTCAGGGATCTCCACTCTGCCAGAGAGGTCTGAGATCTGAAAGGAAAAATCCGTCCTGGGCTTTTCCTTTCCTGTTTTTGAGATAAACGTTTTCATTCCGTCAGTAATCCGTGTTGATGATGGAAAAGTTGTGGAATATACCCGGGCCACGAGCTCACTGCCCTGCAGCCCTGTGGCCGGCATCCTGGGCCGCGCACAGACGTTTTGTTCCGCGTGCCTTGGTTTCCCCACCCCGCATCTCTGGCGGGAGCCCAGGTGCGGAGCTGGCCGGGCCCCACAGTGCTCCCGGCCCGAAGGCTCCCCCTGGGTCTCGGCGGGGGGCCGGGGTGTGTGGCGGCGGCGGCACCGGCGTGTCCCGTGTCTAGGTCCTATGTCTCCTTCGACATCCTGCGGAGGGTGCTGCGCGGCTACTTTGGCTATGACGTCCTCTACTGCATGAACATCACAGACGTGGACGACAAGGTAGGGCTCCCGGCACGTCGTCAGGATGGCGGGTGACAGGGAGGAGGAGGCGGTGCTCGTAGATAAAGTAAGGTGGGCCTCGGCCAGCTCAGGCCTCGACCTGATACACACAGTGTGAAGCCCCTCAGCGTGGGGGCATCGCGGTGTATACAGACGACACCACGTATTCAGACGTGCAGATGCCGTGAGAGACCCGCGTGCCCATGGGGCTTCGTGGCGGCAGGGCCTGTGGTCGTGCGTGCTCTTATGTGTGGTGCGACGTAGGGAGGGCCGGGAGGGGGCAGCTCGTTTCCTCAAGACCAGCACAGTCACAGGAACAGCCTTGGCGCGAGCCCCAGGTTCTGTCTCCTCTTTCCAGATCATCAGGAGGGCCCGGCAGAACTACTTGTTCGAGCAGTACCGGGAGAAGCAGCCGCCGGCAGCCCAGCTCCTGGACGATGTTCACGCCGCCCTGAAGGTGGGCCCCTCGCTGTCTGCTCCTTGACTCCTGACTGCCCCTAGAGCGGCGGCCGTCCTTGGTGGGCTTCACAGTGTGCACACAACTAAAGCCAGCTCCATCGGGCCCCGGAGTTCTGACTGATGTGGTCCACTGGCCGCTGGGAAGAGCGGCCAGGAAAGACACACCTGGACGGGGCTGTGCCTGCCGTGACGGGAGAGTGTCAGAGTCCGTCACGGTGGCACTGACGTACGCTTGCTCTGAAAATGCTCCGAACGGGCCTGCGGGCTCTTCCGTGGGGATGTCTCAGCCACGCGGCACTTCCCAGGGTGACGCAGGTGCTGGGCCGAGCTGCTTGCATTGGGGGTACTGGAAATTTTCAAACCTTGAAGAAATTAGTTCTTTCCAATTTAATAGTTCGTTTTGAATGACAGTGCTGTGAATTACTGTATTACCGGAGTGAGGTTAGAGTAAGTCATTCTGTTCTCTGTCCTAGGAATCGCTGTTTCAGTAGCTGCCATAGTAATTACTGGTGTGCTTACATGTTCTGTCTCTAGAAGAAACGCTAGGAATGAAATTAGAGCTTAGCAGTGTTAGGCCGACTGGGGCGGGCCCCAGGTGACGCCCCCATGACCCCGAGCACAGCATATGACATAAGAGAACCAGGCCGGGGGGGGGGTGCCGTGAGGAGCGGCCCTTGAGGGTCTCTCTGCTCCTGCTGACCTTGCCTCTCCGTCGGGGAAGCTGGCCTCCTCCCTTAGGGACGCAGACTTCTTTCTCGCACGCGCAGTGGGAGGACCCCTCGTCTCCAGCGAGGGGCCCCCCGGGGGAGCGCGGGGCGGTGCGGAGCCGCGTCTGATGGGTCTGCCTTTTCCCGTCTTGCAGCTGTTTTCAGTCAAGTTACGTGAGACCACGGACCCTGACAAAAAGCAGATGCTGGAACGCATTCAGCACGCGGTGAAGCTGGCCGCAGAGCCTCTGGAGAGAGCTATGCAGAGTGACCTCCCGGCAGCGGTGGCCGACAGCTGTGCGGAGGTGAGGGCTCTGAGTGCCTGCCACAGCCACACCGTGGCGCTAGGGTGACTCGCTGCTCGCAGGTTCGAGCCCGAGCCTCAGCGCCAGGGGCTGCGCGGGGGCGGAGGGGGGGTGGCCAGTGCCCTCCCGCCCCGCACCTGCCGCCTACCCCCACACCGTGTCCTCGCAGGACTGAGGGCCCATTGGAGTGTGTGCGGCAGGTCATTCCAGGGTTTTCCAGCCGACTCCCCGGTGTTTGTCGGCGGCGCACCTGCGCAGAAAGCAGAGTGAGGTTGAGGTGGCATCGGGCTGTGGGGCCCCCTGGGCCGGCTCTCCTGCCCCCGGGAAAAGTTCTCCCTCAGATGGGACGAGGGTGCAGGGTGCCGGGGGCCTGGCTCTCTGCCAGCCTTTCCCGTGGGAGAGGCCGTCCGTCCCCTGCAGGCGGCCCCGGCCACGGTGGCCCTTCTCCTTCACGCCAGCGCCCTCTGCTGGCCACCCTCTTCACCACTCAGGAATCCAGAAACTCCGGAAAAGACGCAACCGCGGCTGTCTGTCCATCTGGAGGCGGTGGAGGAGACGCTCCCAGAGCCCAGCCTGGCTCAGGCTTCCCTTTCCCTTTCCTCCTCACTGAGTTTAGATTGCCAGCTTGTTCTGAGCTTAATGAGCAGGAGTCCGGCATACACGGGCTTGGGGACGTGCACGTTTGCTCAGCGTGTCCGAGTGGGGCCTCCGCATGGCAGCTGGCCTTCCTTCAGTGGATGTCCTGGGCCCAGCTATTTCTCCCTCTCCTTGGATGGCAGTCATGTTCCCTTGTTACCAACAATGCCACCGTGCATTTTTTCTTAAGCATTCCACTAATGTCCTTTCCTTTAAAAAGCATAGTAGGATATACACTTTGTAAAATTTACCGTATTAACCATTTTTAGGCGCACAGCTCAGGGCACTAAGCACATTCACGTTACTGTGCTGCCGTCTCCACCATCCGTCTCCAGGACTTTCCATCTTCTCAAACAGAGACTCTGTCCCCCGAGACACTGACCCCATCCCTCCCCCGGCACCCACTGTCCACTCTGCCTCCGTGAATCCGGGGACTCCAGGGACCACACAGCAGGGGAATCTTGTGGTGTCTGTCCTTTCATGACTGGTATCTTTCCCTCGGTACGACGTCCTCCAGGTTGTGGCAGGCGTGGTCCTAATGTTCGTTCTTCCTCAGACAAGGTAGTGCTGGCGGACGCACGTAGCGCATTGTTGAGCCGGGCTCTGACAGACACTTGTGTTGTTTCCACCTTTGGGTGTAATGACTAACACAGTTGCGAGTGGGGACGTGCAGATACCCGCTCCAGTCCCTACGCTGGGTTCGTCTGTGCAGAGACTGTCAGAGTGGAAGTGCTGGCGGTGTGGCCGGTGGATTTTCAGGAGCCAGCGGAAGTGCCGGGCTCTTTTCCTCAGCAGCATGATTGCGGTTGTCCGCATGCCTGCCGCACCTTTGTGTCTGTTGTTCCCGACGAGTGTGAGGCTGTATCCCGTTGTGGTTTTGGTGTGCATTTCCCTGCTCTGTCCATGAGCTGTGAGTTACGTTCTGTCCGTCTCTGGGTACGCATTTGCAAGAGTTTCTTGAGGCTGTAAACCTGGGGTGCCGGGCTGTGCAGTGTGTACCTGGGTAATCGGGGTAATTCTCCAGTCCCCAGGGCCACCCACGCATCCGGCGAATCTCCGGAAGGGTACATGGCACTCGGTGTGGAGTTTTCCTCACATCTGCAGGGTCTCGGGGACGCATCCGGGGGGAGGCTCCACGCACAGGGGACACGCAGCACGCTCTCCCCCACCAGAAAACACGCGGCTGCCTGTGGGAGAGGTGTGTGCGTGGGGAGCCCGTCGGACCCTCGGCGCCCGGGGCTGCCTCGGGCGCAGCCACAGCGCCAACTCCAGAGAGAGCCGGTGGACGTTCCTCGTAAGCCACGCCGTCTGTGCGGACACCACCGGGGGAGGGGGCTGGCCTGGGGGTCCCGGGCGCTCAGTGGGGCCCGCTGTACAGTAGCGCTTTCCTGAGCGTGCGCACGAGCAGCTGCCGCGGACACGTTCCCAGTGTCGCGTGAACTTGGGTGCCCACAGGCACTGCAGGTTGTCGGGTTCTTTCCTGTCATCAGCGGGACATAAACCAGCGTGTAATGCTGTCATTACGGCGGCTTGAATTCGCGTCTCTCCCATCTCTCACGAGGTGCTCTCGTCTGAGCACTTGTCTTCTGCCCCATTTTCCACCAAGCTGTCTTTTCCTTACGGGTTTGTAGGCATTCTTACTCCTGGATGCTCATCCTTTGTCATTTTAGTGCGTTGCACTTTGTCCCAATCTCCTGGGGTTTTTTTGTTTCACTTCCTTTTGATAACAGAGGGTTTATTTTACTGCAGTCAAATGTATCAGCTTCTTGTTTTTAGACTTCGCATTTTTGTGTTCTGTGTCCGCTCTGTGCACTGGGTCTGTCGGCTCTCTTCCATTGGTCACACCGCCCACCCTAGGTGAGCGTCACTCCGCTGTCTGAGGGAATATGTCTGGGTCTGTTGGTCCTAATGTTGTTCTTTGGGTACGTTTTCAATTCTCAGCTTGTCTGGTCCCAGGGGAGACACTGTCAGGATTTTAAATATTGTGTGGAAGCGTCGTCGAGACTGGTTGGTCCACTCCACTCGCTCTCTCTGTTTCATCTGTTTTCTCTAAAGACCTGGTTTCTAGAGCAGTGTTCTAGGTGCACAGCAAGATTGAGAGGAAGGTACAGAGTTGCTGCTGTGCCCCGTCCCTCCTGCTGCAGCCTCCCCCACTCTCAGTGGGCCCCCCCACCTGGCCTGTTGTTTACAATGGATGAAACTGCACGGACACAGCGTCCTCACCCAGAGCCCATGGTTGACCTTGGGTCCTCTCTTGGGGGTACATTCTGTGGGTGTAGACAGATGTGTCATGGTATCTCCCTACCTGTACCGTCTCATGCAGAGTAGTCTCCCAGTCCTAAGCTTCCTCTGTGCTCCGCTGTTCATCCCTCCCTCCCCCCAGACCCCAGAGACCACCAATTTTTTTGCTGCCTCCATGGCTTTCCCTTTCCAGAATGTGACAGAGTTGGAATCCTATAGTATGTGGCCTTCTCAAGTTGGCTTTTGTCACTAAATATACATTTTAGGGTCCTCATGTCTTCTCATGGCTTGATAGCTCCTTTCCCTTCAGTTCTAGGTAATACTCCATCATCTGGGGGGACCGCAGCTCGCTTATCGTTCCATGTGCTGAAGTGCATCTCTGTTGCTTCCAAGTTCAGGCAGTTGTGAAGAAGCTGCTGGGATCATCCTTGTGCAGGTTTTCGTGTGGACAGAAGTTTTTGGCTCCTTTGGGTAAATGCCAAGGAGCATGACTGCTGGGTCGTATAGTAAGAGTATGTGTAGTTTTGTAAGAAACCACGCACCGTCTTCCAGAGCGGGCCGCACCGTGTTGCGTTCTCCCCAGCAGTGATGGGCGTTTGGTTGTGGGTTTCCTTGGCGTCAGGTGTTGTCGGTGTTTGTATTTGGGTCATCCTGACAGACGTGTGGTGCTGTCTTGCGGTTGTGGTTTGCGCTTCCCGCAGACACCGGGGGTGGAGCATCTGCTCATGTGCCTCTCTGCTGTCTGTGTGTCTTGGGTGTGCTGCCCGTTCAGGTCATTGGCCCATTTTTTATCAGGTGGTTTGTTTTCTTACTGTTGAGTTTGTATATTTTGGACAATGGTCCTTGATCAGATATGTCTTTGGCAAGTATTTTCTCCCAGTCTGTAGCTCGTCTTGTTTTCTTGAATCTTTCCCAGAGCAAACATTTTTAATTTTGATGAAGTCCAGCATGCCACCTCTTCCTCTCGTGCATCGTGCCGTCCATGTTGTAGCGGAGAAGCTGTTGGCGCACACGAGCTCACGGAGGTTTGCTCCTAGGCGATCTTCTAGTTTTCTAGTTTTGCATTTCACTCTTAGGTCTGTGATCCACTTTGAGTCATGCTTCGGAAGGTGAAGACATCGGGTCTGAATGCATTGTTCTGCGCATGGACATCCAGTTGTTCTGGCACCTCTTGTTGACAGAGCGTATTTGTTTTCTCTACTGAGTGGTCTCTGTTCATCTGCCACGGATCGGGGCCTCTGTTTGTGTGGGTCTGTTTCTGGGCTCTCTCTTCTGTTCCCTTGATCTGTTTGTCTTTTCCTTTGCCAACACCACGCTGTCCTGATGATTGTAGTTTTGTAGGAAGCCTTGAAGTGAGATAGTGTCAGTCCTCCAACTTTGTTCTTCTGCAGTATTGAGTTGGCTCTTTTGGGTCTTTGCCTTCATAGAAACTGAGAATCCACTTGCTGATGTCGCTGGAATACTGTGCTGGGATTTCAACTGGGATTGCACTGGATCCATGGATTACATTGGGAAGAACTGACATCTTGACAATGTTGAGTCTCCTGTTTGTGAACATGAAATAGCTCTCCGTTGACTTAGTTCTTCCTTGATTTCTTTCATCAGAGTTTTGTAGTTTTTATCATGTAGATCTTGCACATGTTTTGTTAGATTTATACCTGAGTGTTTCATCTTGGGGCGTGCTCGTGTAAGTTTCTTGGTCAGATTCCCCTTGTTACCTGTTGGCATACGATCTTACATCTTCCCGCCCAGTGAGTATGCCTTTCGTTTCCTTTTCTTGTCTTACTGCATGAGCAAGCACGTCCAGTGTGAGGTGGGAAAGGGGTGGCTAGAGGGAACGTCCTTGCCTCATTCTGGGTCTTAATGGAAAAAGCTAGTTTCTCACCATGAAGCATGATGTTAGCTGTAGGACTTTTATAGATACTCTTTATCAAGTTGAGGAAGTTCACCTCTATTCCTAGTTTACTGAGAGTTTTTATCATGAACGGGTATTGGATTTTGTCATGTGCTTTTTTTTGCATCTATGTGATTATGGCATTTTATTTTTTTAGTCTGTTGATGTAATGATTTACATTAATTGATTTTATACTGTTGAACCAGCCTTGCATGCCTGTGATAAATCCCACTTGGCCATGGTATATAATTCTTTTTGGACTTTTGTGGATTTAATTTGCTAGTATATTGTTAAGGATTTTTGCATCTATGTTAATGAGAGATATTGGTCTGTAGTTTTCTGTTCTTGTAATGGCTCTCATGTTTCTGTTTTTGGTATTAGGGTAATGCTGTCCTCCTAGAATGAGTTGGTGGTCCCTCTGCTTCTGTCTTCTGAAACACTAAAAAAACTAATTTATTCCTTAAATGTTTGGTAAAATTCACCAGTGAACCCCTCTGGGCCAGGTGATTTCTGTTTTGGAAAGTTATAAATGATTGATTAAATATCTTTAATAGCTTCTGGGCTTGTTCAGACTGTATTATCTTGCGTGAGTTTTGGTACCTTGTGTCTTTCAAGGAACTGGTCTGTTAATCCAGGTTATCACACTTGGGGGCACAAAGTTATGTGTAGTATTTCTTTATTATGCTTTTAAGTTCCGTGAGGTCTGTAGTGATGTCCCTCTTTCGTTTTGGGTATTAGTGTTTTGGCCTCTCTCCTTTTTCTTGGGTAGCCTGGCTAGAGGCTCAACAATTTTATTCATTTTCTCAAAGAACCAGTTTCTGGTTTTGTTGATTTTTCTCTATTGATTTTTTGTTTTCTGCTTTAATTGTTATTATTTCTTTTCTTCCATTTTGGATTTAACTTGTTCTTATTTTTCTAGTTCTTAAGGTGGAAGCTTAGATGATTGATTTTAGGCCTTTTTTCTAATCTTTGCACCCAATGTTACAGATTTCTTCTAAGCACTGCTTTTCCTGCATCTCACAAATTTGTTTTCATTTTCATTTAGTTCAGAAATTTTTAATTTTTTCTCAAGACACCTGCTTTGACCTGTTTGTTCTTTGGAAGCGTGTTGTTTGATGTCCATGCATTGTGGGGACTTTCCAGTTCTCTCTCTCACTGATTTCTAGTTCAGTTCCACGGTGGTCCAAGAGCAGACACAATGTATGATTTCTGTTCTTTTGAATTTGTTCAGGCATGTTGTATGGCCCAGCCTGTGGTCTGCGTTGGTGAACATTCCATGTGAGCTTGAGAAGAATGTGTGTTCTGCCGCTGTTGGACCAGGTGGTCTATAGATGTCCATCAGATCCAGCTGACTGAGGGTGCAGTTGGGGTCAACTGTGTCCTTACTGATCTCCTGCCTGCTGGGTCTGCCCACGCCCAAGGGAGGGGTATTGAAGCCCCCAACTACCTTCACAGATTCATCTGTTTCTCCTTGCAGTTGTGTTTGCTTTTGTCTCATGTAGTTTGATGCCCTGCCGTTGAGCCCATGCACTGGAAGCACCACCGTCTTGGAGAACTGACCCCTTTGTTCCGCCAGGCTCTTCTTTATCCCTGATGACTCTTCTCACTTTGAAGTCTGCTCTGTGTGAAACTAGCTACTCCTGCTTTATTTCGATTCATGATAGCATGGTACATTTGTCTCTGTTCATCTACTTTTAATCTATACGTTTGATCTGCCTGACTCTTATTTGGTGCATTTAGACCACTGACATTCACAGTGGCACAGAGACAGCTGGATTCCTAACCTCTGTGTGTATTGTTCTCTATTTACTGCCCTTGTTCCTTGTTCCCATTTACATCTTCCACTCCATTTCTGTCTTTGGTGGTTTTGATTGAGCATTTCACATGATTCCACTTTCTCTCTTCTTATGGCATATCAGTTATACTTTTGGGGTTTTTTTTTTTAGCGTTTATTCTAGAGTTTGCAGTATACACTCACAGCGAATTTCAGTCCACTTTCAAAGATGCTTTACCGCGTGGTCCTGGGGTGCTTCACAATAACAGAATGATCTAGTCCTGCCTCCTGTCCTCATGTTGTTGGTGTTGTTCATCTTACCTGTCTATAAACTCAGGGCGGGGGGGCTATGTGTAAATAAGGTATGTATATAAGCATGCAGATTGATACGTTCTTCCTATTAACCGTTTTGAACAAACTGTTATCTATTAGATCGATGAAGAAAAACCAAAAGTTTTGGGGCGCCTGGGTCGCTCAGCCGGTTGATCGTCTGTCTCTTGGTTTCAGCTCAGGTCATGGTCTCAAGGTCATGAGCTCCAGCCCCGCAATGGGCTCCACGCTCAGCAGGGAGTCTGCTTGAGGTTCTCTCTCTCCCTCTGCCTCTCCACATTCACATTCACACACACTCTCCCTCTCTCAATACATAAGCACTTTCTTTAAAAAAGGAAAAACAAAAGTTTTCATTTTACCTTTGCGTCTTCTTTCCAGTGCTCTCCCTCACTGTGCAGACCCAAGTTGCTGACCTCTGTTGTTTTTGTTCTCTCTAAAGGACTTCTTTTCACATTCCTTGCAAAGCAGGTCTACTGGCAACAAGTTTCGTCGATTTTTGTTTGCCTGAGAGCCTTTGTTTCCCTTTGCTTTTGAAGGATAAGCTCGCAGGGTCCAGAGTTCTAGGGTGGCGAGTGTTTCCTCTCGACACTGAAGCATCCCCCACGTCTGTTGCTGACAAGCTTCGTGAGGACGGATCTAATCTTGTACAGTTCTAATCTTGTTCCCCTACGGGCAAGGTGTTTGTCCTCGGACTCCTTTTGGGATTTTCTGCAGCTTCCCTGTGGAATGTCTGGGTGTCCTGTCCTGCCTGAGGTTCCCTGAGCTTCCTGTGTCTCCGGTTCAGGGTCTGCTGGGAGCGGGGGGGCTCTTATTCAGTGGGGTTCATATGCTTCTCTGCCCTTCCTCCTTCCTGTCCCTCTATTGTCCCCACGAGCACCTGTCATTCTTTTGTGCTTGTGTCATGGTCCTTGGCCATTCTGCTGGGTTTCTTTCGGTCTCTGAATGCGGGCCATTCTGCTGGGTCTCATTGGGTCTCTGAGAAGGCAGGCCATCTGCTTTGCTGTTTGGAAGGTTTTTCTTCAGCTGACCTCAGGCTCCGAGATTCTTCCCTTGGCTGCGTCCACTCTATGGATGACCCCCATCGAAGACGTTCTTCATTTCCGTCCCAGTGTCGTCGATCTCTGGCATCTCTTTCCTGTTTTCTTAGGACTTCTGTCTGTTCACCTTGCCTGTCCGTTCTTGCCCGCGGTCGGCCTGATGCAGTGGGGCCCCAAGCGGGCTCATCCTGGTTGTTTCAGACCCCTGGGCTGAGAGCCGCGGGATCCCTGCCGCGTCTGGCTCTGCCGCTGCTCTGCGCCTTCAGATTATCCTTCGCCTTGTTGTTTATTCTCGGTAGCCGGACGTGAGGTACTGAGCAGACGGGCGTGCGGTGGCCAGGCTCAGGGGTGGCCCGCGTGCCGTGTGTGGGACTCAGTCTTCAGGGTGTCGCGCCTCTGGACCGAGCATCCTGGCGGGTCCTCTGTGCCGCTCACCAGCCCAGCAGCAGTTAGCAGGGCTGTTCTGCCTGGGGGCTCTTGGCGGCAGCGCCCTAGCTGCCCCTTCCCTGTCAGCGTCGTGCGTACAAATGCACCCACGCGCGTGTCCTCACTGTGTCTTCCACATCCACTTTCCCTGCACTTTCTCCCTCTACTCCTTCTTTGACCTCTCGCCCCCACGGGTGGGCCACAGATTGCCTGCCTGTCCTCACGTTCCTGCCACTACTCCAGTGCACGTGCTGGAAACCCCGGTTCCTCCAGAGCCGGACCTCAGGGTACCCCCAGCCTGCAAGGCTCAGGCCGCGGCCGTGACACATCATATCACAGGTGGACATTCCTCCTAGGTGACACAGGTGCTGCGGTGACAGGACAGGTCCGTACCAGCACTGCACTGTTGTGGTGCGTGACATGGGGCTGGCATCGTTGCCGGATGGCCCCTGACTGTCGGGGAGCCATGGCCTTGACACCTCCCTCTGGGAGGGCGCTCCGCCCGTTGCCTGACGCATCTCCAGCGTCCTGGCTGTGGACGCCCTGCCTCACGCCGGCAGCAGCGAGCTCTCTGAACGTGCCTGCCAGCCTCCCGTCCACGGTCTGGTGTTCGTGTCGGTGCTGAGCCTCTCACAGGCGCGTCGTGGTCTCGCGGGGACGGCAGCCTCTTGGGGAGCAGGGCTCTGCATCGCACACCTTGAGTTCGAGGCTGCGATTAACGCAGACCGACGGCACGAGGATGGTCCCGTTAAAACGCGAACACGCGTGTGGACGTTTGCTTTCCTTCTCCTCAGGCATTGTTGGCGGAAGCGAAGGACTTGCTCTCTGACTGGCTGGACTGCGCCCTCGGCAGTGAGGTCACCGACAATTCTATCTTCTCCCAGCTGCCCAAGTTCTGGGAAGAGGAATTCCACAGAGACATGGAGGCCCTGAACGTAAGTGCGGCCACCAAGCCCGTGCTTGCTTTCTGCGCCCCGGCGCCCGAACGGCCTCACGCCGGCCAGGCCGTCCTCCTAATCACACGCTGAGCACGGATTAAAATGCGAGCTGAGGGCACGCGGGCTTCTCGGCCAGCCCTTAGCACTGCTGCTTCTGCTGCTGTCCTGGGGCGCGCTCGTCTGAGGCCAGCGTTTCAGACGGAAGAACTGGGACCTTCTCTGGCCATCCACAGGTTCTCCCTCCAGACGTCTTAACCCGAGTTAGCGAGTATGTGCCGGAGATCGTGAACTTTGTCCAGAAGATCGTGGACAATGGGCTACGGGTGAGCTGAGGGCCCTTCTCAGGCCGGGGCACCATTCAGGGGAAGGTTTGCCAAGGAAGGCAGCTCTCTGTCTCTGAGAGGCGATGTGGAGCAGGGAACCCACTGGGAGTGTGGGCGCCTGGCGCTGCTGTCAGCAAGTCCACACGCCGGGCGGCTGAAGCAGCAGAAACGGATTTGCTCACAGCTCCACATGGCACGTATCTGTGGCTGCCAGCATGCCCGCGGGGCGGGTTCCTCTGAGGGCCTGGAGGGAAGGCTCTGTCCTGGCCCCTCCCCTTGGCTTGCAGACGGTGGCCGTCCCGCGGACTTCTCACATGTGTCACTCTGCACGTGGGCTGCGTGGGCTGCTTTTGTGTCCCCATGTCCTCCTCCTATGCAGACAGCTGCATACGAGTCACGCTGGGCTAGGTCTCACCCTGATGACCTTGCTTTAGTTCTCGGAAGACCCTGTCTCCAAGTACACTCCCGTTGGGAGGTGCTGGCGGCTAGGACCGTACGGATGGATCTGGGGAGGACACGGTCGAGCCCGTGACCTGCCCGTAGCAGCATGCCTTTGCACGCTGACCTCCCAGCAGGCCTCTTTGCTCCGTGCCACTGGGCCCTCAGTTTCAGGGTTGTGTAAGCGAGCTCTCAGGCTTTCCTTGGTGTTGGCCACCATCGAACAGGTGTTCAGCCGTGCAGGTGTCATCTCTTTGTTCAAGGCAGCAAGGAAGAGCAAGAGGGTGGTGCTGGCTGCGCCCAACCTGCCCCCAGAGCCCCAAGCAGACTTGCTGGTGCAGCCAGGGGCCTGGGGCCAGCCCCGCCAGGTGGGCCTCGGGCTGTGGCCACGACGCGGGTGCTGTGGGGGGCACCCGCCTGCCGTCCACCGGGGTGCCCACAGCTCAGACCGTGAGCACGGGGCCTTGCCCGGTGAGTGTGGACCTGCCAGGTGTCTGGAGGTGTCGGCCTCGCCGTGTGGGCGGTGAGAGCACGTGTCCTCAAGTCACCCCCCGGGGCAAGTGTGTTCCCTCGGGGCCCTTCACTGGCTGTGATTCCACACGCTCCGCCGCAGCCCTGGTCTCTGGTCCTAGCACAAAGGGACACGTGTCCAGAGTGAGCACGGTGAGAAATCACCAAGAAATGGAGGCATAAACAGAAATGTGGCGTAAACCGTGCACGGCTCCTGTTCGCGGCGCCCCGGCTCTCAGAGATTGCTTCCCGCCTTGTGGGGCAGACGAATGTCCATTGAACAAGGCGCGGAGTGTGGCACTCCTGGCGTGGGCCCGGAGCAGCACGGGTTCTCCAGAAGTGATGGCGCCTCCTCTCTCTNCAGGGGTGGCCCGCGTGCCGTGTGTGGGACTCAGTCTTCAGGGTGTCGCGCCTCTGGACCGAGCATCCTGGCGGGTCCTCTGTGCCGCTCACCAGCCCAGCAGCAGTTAGCAGGGCTGTTCTGCCTGGGGGCTCTTGGCGGCAGCGCCCTAGCTGCCCCTTCCCTGTCAGCGTCGTGCGTACAAATGCACCCACGCGCGTGTCCTCACTGTGTCTTCCACATCCACTTTCCCTGCACTTTCTCCCTCTACTCCTTCTTTGACCTCTCGCCCCCACGGGTGGGCCACAGATTGCCTGCCTGTCCTCACGTTCCTGCCACTACTCCAGTGCACGTGCTGGAAACCCCGGTTCCTCCAGAGCCGGACCTCAGGGTACCCCCAGCCTGCAAGGCTCAGGCCGCGGCCGTGACACATCATATCACAGGTGGACATTCCTCCTAGGTGACACAGGTGCTGCGGTGACAGGACAGGTCCGTACCAGCACTGCACTGTTGTGGTGCGTGACATGGGGCTGGCATCGTTGCCGGATGGCCCCTGACTGTCGGGGAGCCATGGCCTTGACACCTCCCTCTGGGAGGGCGCTCCGCCCGTTGCCTGACGCATCTCCAGCGTCCTGGCTGTGGACGCCCTGCCTCACGCCGGCAGCAGCGAGCTCTCTGAACGTGCCTGCCAGCCTCCCGTCCACGGTCTGGTGTTCGTGTCGGTGCTGAGCCTCTCACAGGCGCGTCGTGGTCTCGCGGGGACGGCAGCCTCTTGGGGAGCAGGGCTCTGCATCGCACACCTTGAGTTCGAGGCTGCGATTAACGCAGACCGACGGCACGAGGATGGTCCCGTTAAAACGCGAACACGCGTGTGGACGTTTGCTTTCCTTCTCCTCAGGCATTGTTGGCGGAAGCGAAGGACTTGCTCTCTGACTGGCTGGACTGCGCCCTCGGCAGTGAGGTCACCGACAATTCTATCTTCTCCCAGCTGCCCAAGTTCTGGGAAGAGGAATTCCACAGAGACATGGAGGCCCTGAACGTAAGTGCGGCCACCAAGCCCGTGCTTGCTCTCTGCGCCCCGGCGCCCGAACGGCCTCACGCCGGCCAGGCCGTCCTCCTAATCACACGCTGAGCACGGATTAAAATGCGAGCTGAGGGCACGCGGGCTTCTCGGCCAGCCCTTAGCACTGCTGCTTCTGCTGCTGTCCTGGGGCGCGCTCGTCTGAGGCCAGCGTTTCAGACGGAAGAACTGGGACCTTCTCTGGCCATCCACAGGTTCTCCCTCCAGACGTCTTAACCCGAGTTAGCGAGTATGTGCCGGAGATCGTGAACTTTGTCCAGAAGATCGTGGACAATGGCTACGGGTGAGCTGAGGGCCCTTCTCAGGCCGGGGCACCATTCAGGGGAAGGTTTGCCAAGGAAGGCAGCTCTCTGTCTCTGAGAGGCGATGTGGAGCAGGGAACCCACTGGGAGTGTGGGCGCCTGGCGCTGCTGTCAGCAAGTCCACACGCCGGGCGGCTGAAGCAGCAGAAACGGATTTGCTCACAGCTCCACATGGCACGTATCTGTGGCTGCCAGCATGCCCGCGGGGCGGGTTCCTCTGAGGGCCTGGAGGGAAGGCTCTGTCCTGGCCCCTCCCCTTGGCTTGCAGACGGTGGCCGTCCCGCGGACTTCTCACATGTGTCACTCTGCACGTGGGCTGCGTGGGCTGCTTTTGTGTCCCCATGTCCTCCTCCTATGCAGACAGCTGCATACGAGTCACGCTGGGCTAGGTCTCACCCTGATGACCTTGCTTTAGTTCTCGGAAGACCCTGTCTCCAAGTACACTCGTTGGGAGGTGCTGGCGGCTAGGACCGTACGGATGGATCTGGGGAGGACACGGTCGAGCCCGTGACCTGCCCGTAGCAGCATGCCTTTGCACGCTGACCTCCCAGCAGGCCTCTTTGCTCCGTGCCACTGGGCCCTCAGCTTCAGGGTTGTGTAAGCGAGCTCTCAGGCTTTCCTTGGTGTTGGCCACCATCGAACAGGTGTTCAGCCGTGCAGGTGTCATCTCTTTGTTCAAGGCAGCAAGGAAGAGCAAGAGGGTGGTGCTGGCTGCGCCCAACCTGCCCCCAGAGCCCCAAGCAGACTTGCTGGTGCAGCCAGGGGCCTGGGGCCAGCCCCGCCAGGTGGGCCTCGGGCTGTGGCCACGACGCGGGTGCTGTGGGGGGCACCCGCCTGCCGTCCACCGGGGTGCCCACAGCTCAGACCGTGAGCACGGGGCCTCGCCTGGTGAGTGTGGACCTGCCAGGTGTCTGGAGGTGTCGGCCTCGCCGTGTGGGCGGTGAGAGCACGTGTCCTCAAGTCACCCCCCGGGGCAAGTGTGTTCCCTCGGGGCCCTTCACTGGCTGTGATTCCACACGCTCCGCCGCAGCCCTGGTCTCTGGTCCTAGCACAAAGGGACACGTGTCCAGAGTGAGCACGGTGAGAAATCACCAAGAAATGGAGGCATAAACAGAAATGTGGCGTAAACCGTGCACGGCTCCTGTTCGCGGCGCCCCGGCTCTCAGAGATTGCTTCCCGCCTTGTGGGGCAGACGAATGTCCATTGAACAAGGCGCGGAGTGTGGCACTCCTGGCGTGGGCCCGGAGCAGCACGGGTTCTCCAGAAGTGATGGCGCCTCCTCTCTCTATCCCACTCAACACGATCACTCAGGGCAACATGAGGTTGTGTGCCAAGCTGAGTGCCATGGGCAAGGCCAGGCTGGGAGAAGGCTGATCNCGATCGTTCCGGGCTGTAATAAAAGGGAGTGTTCTGGGGAGCAGAGAGCCTTGGCTGGGCAGGTGGGCAGAATGTAGCCAGAGGGCCTTGTGGGACCGCGCCATCACCGAGGTGAGGACCCTGGCAGGAGCTACAGAGGCACAGGACATGAGGCAGAGGGTCTGCAGAGGGTCGCTGCCCGGCGAGCAAGGAGTTGGCCTCTGTGGTGTGAAGTGTCCTTGTCAGCCCTGCTCAGCCTGCATAGAGGCCGTGGTTGTGACTCTCCACGTCATGGGGCCGCTAAGTGGCCGAGCCAGCCCTGGACACGGAGGGCAAAGCAGATGGCCCGTGTAGCCCTTGGCTCTTTGGGTCGTCCTCCTGTGAGGGGCTTTGTTCTGTCTTTGGATCTGTCCCCCTTTCCCACAACCTCGTTCTTACTTTTCAGCTACGCCTCAAATGGGTCCGTGTACTTTGATACGGCGAAGTTTGCTTCCAGCGAGAGACACTCCTATGGGAAGCTGGTGCCCGAGGCTGTTGGGGACCAGAAAGCTCTCCAGGAAGGGGAAGGTAAACTAAGCCGGGTGATGGTGGGGGTGGGGGGTGCTTCCAGCCTGGGCAACACGGCCTCTCCCCCTTCCCCAGCCGTGCCCCTGGGCGCCTGGGAGCCCTGCCTTGTTCCCTTGGGATTTTAGAGAAGCAAAAAAGCGAGTGTATCCAACAGGATCTTGAAAGTACAGCAGACCTTGGACCCAGGTCCACAGGGCTGCTGTTTGTTGCGCCGAGAGCACCTGCGGGTTAGGGTGGGACGTTCTATGTGCCAGTGCGTCGGACCCCCGGTGCCGGTGTGTTAGCAATATGCCTGTTGTGACCTGCTGAACGAGGGCACGAAAGCCGCCCACACAAGGTCGGCAGGCAGCCCCCTTGGCAGCCGAGCTCCCGCTTTGGGGAAATGAAAACCCCAGGGCCATTTCGATTGAAGGCAGAGTTTCAGTACCCCCACCAGAGGAAGTGGAGTCCCAAGATGTGCTCCTTACAAGTTCCAGAACGGGCGCCGTGAGCGGGGGAGCAGGCACCTGTTCTTACAGAGCACTTGTGGCGGCGCTCGCTGTCTGCCACGGGCTCAACTCTGCACGGTTACTTTGGAAGGTGCCCCGGGACAAGCCAGGCAGGAACTGTGTGAGCATCCCAGTTCTGGGTGTGAGTGCGGGGGGGGTTGTCACACCGTAGGGTCCTGTGTGAACGTCCCAGTTCTGGGTGTGAGCCATGGGGGTGGTGTCACACTGTAGGGTCCTGTGTGAACGTCCCGGTTCTGGGTGTGAGCTGGGGGGGGTGATGTTACACCGTCAGGTCCTGTGTGAACATCTCANTGATGTCACACCGTCAGGTCCTGTGTGAACATCTCAGTTCTAGATGTGAGTGCAGAGGGGTGTCACACCGTCAGGTCCTGTATGAACATCCCAGTTCTGGGTGTGAGCGTGGGGGGGGCGGTTGTCACACTGTAGGGTTCTGTGTCAATGTCCCAGTTCTGGGCATGACCGCGGGGTGGGGGTTCACACCGTCAGGTCCTGTGTGAACGCCCTGGTTCTGGCTGTGAGCGCGGGTAGGGGGTCACACCGTCACGTCCTATGTGAACGTCCCAGTTCTAGGTGTGAGCAGGGGGTGTCACACTCTTATTACCCAGGCAGCACCTCATACAGCTGTTCTCTTGTGCCAGCGAGCGGCGTACATGTCCCAGCAGCCCTGTGCTCATCGTGATCCGGGTACAGCTACAGCTGACCCTTGAACGATACAGGTGTGAACTGTGTGCAGATCGTTCTCGACGAGTGCAGCTCAGTACTGCACATGGGTTCCTTCTCGTTTTCTCCGTGACCTCTTCTTTAGCTCATGTTCTGGTTACAACAGTGTGTGATATGTGTCGTGTGTGCAGTATGTTCCGTGCACTGCTCCCGCCGTCCGTGGGGCTCAGGCCAGCAGTGGGCTGTTCGTGGTTTCAGTTGGGGAGGGGTCAGCCCCGCCAGCCCCTGCCCGGCGTTGTTCAAGAAGGGTCACCTGTATTTAACGTGGACAAGAGACTTTCTCTGGACCAGGCCAAATTAGGTTCGTCTTTCATGTTCTCTCCACCCTTAGACTTTCAGGGACTCTGGGATAGACCACAGAAGCCGCAGTCTTGGGGTGCAGGCGTGGGTCTCACGTGGCCGGGGCATGTGCTGTTTACCCTCCAGTGTTTCTAGAAGGCAATTTGGCCTTAAAAATGTTTGTACTTTTTGATCAAGTACTTTCATCTCTGGGGCTCTGTTGTTAAGCGAGTTAAGAACCTCACACAAGACCACGCAGAGGCGTGGAGAAGTGCTAGACTAAGGTGGTTCAGTAGCGTTAGTACCAGACCCCGGGGCAACGGAGGCTAAAGGTGTTTGTCAGAGTAAAGGAGGCGTCTCCTCTGAGGGCAGTCGGGGGCTCGTGTGGGCGGCAGCACGGCCAGCCCTGGGAGGCAGACACACCCGCGTCTGTGGGGGGAGGCGCCATGCACGGCCCACAAGCTGGTGGCATAACCAGGCTGAATGTCACAAGACCCACAAGGACTGGGGTACGCAGGGAGCGGGGCTCTGTGTAGCAGATCGGGACTCGACCCCACGAATTCGGGCAGGGCCCCTCCCTTATGCTCATGCAGGACCCGCACTGGCCGCGGAGGAGGTCTCCGTGGTTCCCCAGCAATTGCTTGTCACACAGCCTGCGTCGTCTGCCCATGACACACTGAGCCAGATGACACACTGAGCCGGGTACCAGCACTAAAGGGACACAGATAGGGGACACACCCGTTGACCATCACTGTTGAGTGACACCACGGGGGACACTGCGGCGCGGCACAACCTGCCGCTTAGGGCAGCCTGTGGTTTAAATTAGTAGTTAAAGAACGAAGATGTAAGATGGGTGGGGCGAGCTGCCAGAAAGCTCGTGAAGGTGCAGTGGGGAGAGCAGGAGATAAAGATCGGAGACAGAGAAGAACGGAAATGACGGAAGAAGTCAGCCGCTGGTTCTTTGCAAAGATGAATGAAATGGAAAATCGTGTGGCAGGACTGATGCATGAGCTTCCGACAATTCACAGGTATGTCCAGACAAAACCACACGTGACTAGAGATGGTGCAGGGAGAGCGGGCTGCGCAACACAGGGAGCGCGGACTCAGGGCGGCCGGCGGGGGGGCCATGGGGAGCACCCCTCCAGTCGGGGGAAGGAGAGCTTCAGAGACAGGAGCGCACGCACAGCTGTACGGTAAACCTCGCCGTCTGGCCGCAGCTGGGTTCTTGTTTTTGTTCTTTTTTGTTTTAAGTTTAGGTGATCTCTCCAACCAGTGTGGGGCTCGAACTCACGATCTGAGATCGAGTGTTGCTCTTCTGACTAAGCCAGCCGGGCCCCCCTGGAGTTCTTCTTAAATATCGCTTGTTCTTGGACCTTTTTTCTTCCAGACAGATTTTAGAATTGCTTTGCATTCCTGGGACGAGAATAGTAGAATCCAACAGCAAGTACAAAGGGACGAAGAGGGACATGCCCGCCTTTGGGGACAGTCCCGTTTCCAGGGCGGCGTGACCCCCAGCACGAGGCCCTCACTGCAGGGACGCTGGAGTGTGGGGACTCTAGTAGAGACGGGGGCCTGGAGCCGTCTTGGGGCTCCTGACGCATGTGGGGTCACGGGGGTCGCCTCTACGGAGGGAGATGAGAAATGACACCAGGGGAGCAGAAGGGATTGTGTGACTCACTCTTACTGAAAGAATCTAGAGCAAATAGCAGGTACCACCAAAGTGACGTGTGTCAAAGAGTGGCAGACGGGCCGTGTGTGGAAGAGGGTCCTCTTGGCTCTGTCGCGGAATTTCTCAAAACAAAATTGTATATATTCATGAGTAGCTGTATTCACAATAGTGGAAATTATCTGCCACACATAGCGTGGCTAGAGGATGTCATGGCACCACATGAAACTATGTCTGCGTCATTGGTGCGACGTGGTGACCTGCTCACGAGAGATCGGCAGGGGCACGGGTGGAGTGTGTCCTGCTGCTTGGGTAGGTCTGGTTAGTACCCGGGACGGCTAACAGCNGTGTCTGCGTCATTGGTGCGACGTGGTGACCTGCTCACGAGAGGTCGGCAGGGGCACGGGTGGAGTGTGTCCTGCTGCTTGGGTAGGTCTGGTTAGTACCCGGGACGGCTAACAGCAAGCATCCCTTCGTTTATGATCGTGGCATTTTTTTCCTGGTTCTTTCTCATATTTTCCATGTATCCTACTTGGTGCACCCGTGTTGTAGCCGTGAGGTCTGTTGGAAAAACGTCCTCAGCATGTTCTCCCTCTGACTGCTGCCAGGGCGGCTTCGCGGTTGCCTGACTCCGCGCTTGAAAGGTGACCGTCCTTGAGGTCGGGCTGCATTTGCAACCCTGGACACTAGGCGGAGTCTGTCGTTCCTGTTCTGGAGTTGTCCACGAGAGGGCAACAGCACGCAGGGAAAGGCAGCATTGAGGCCACGCACCAGGGATGCCACTGAAGGCCTTGGCGCTGCCCCCCACTCACCCGGTCGCTGCGTGAAGGGGACTGACTGCTGGTGTTCGTTTTCACGGCCGCTAATGCGCTCCACAGGTCCTGCGTGTGGTCCAGAGAGTCTCCTACCGTGATCGGTGATCATGCCCTCCTTTCCCATCGCGCCCACCCAACACAGGCCGGCCCAGCCCCGACTGGCCGTGTTTGCTTTCCGGGGGGACCTCGTCCGGGAACCCAACTTGCCCAGGAGGAGCAGGAATGTCCTGATTTGCTGCATCCAGGGCCACAGGGCCACACCCAGCAGGATCCACTGGTCCTCAGACACTGGGAGCCGTGCAGCCTGTTGGCATGAGACCCCACCGGCGAGAGCTGCCACCATCCTGTGGCCTCACCCCTCAGCCCCGAGCGCCGTGGCTTACCCCAACCCGGGCCATGGCTGCAGGGGGTGTGGGGGAGAGGGCCGTCCGGGGAACCGGCAGGTGTGGTTCGGGCCCGGGGAGTCGGAGTTCATACGTGGTTTCATACACAATGTCCTGGGGCAGCACTGACACCCGGTCCTAGTGAAGCCGCGGGCTGACCAAGGAAATAAGTGGAAATTCGAAGTGTTGGCCAGTAGCCCCCAGAGGCGGCCTTGCAGTGACATGGTTCTGTCCGCCAGGCAGCACTGGGTGACCTGCTTCCTTGTGTCCACAGGTGACCTGAGCATCTCGGCAGACCGCCTGAGTGAGAAGCGGTCCCCCAACGACTTTGCCCTGTGGAAAGCCTCCAAGCCAGGCGAGCCGTCCTGGCCATGCCCGTGGGGAAAGGTGTGCTCCTGGGAAGGCGCGGGGCTGCACTGGTGGGCGCACCCTCGCTGCCGCGGCACCCTGCCCTGTCCTGGGAACCCAGACGCCAAAGAGCCTCGTGGGCCTTTGGGCACGTGACTTCCCTTCCGGGACTCTGCCCGTGTGCAGCCAGGGTGCGGGTGGACGGACTGCCTCTGAGCCCCCGTGTCCTCGTGGTCCCCGCTGCTGGAGGCGAGTCCACCCTCTAACGTTCCCTGTGACAACGGTGCCGATGGCCCAGAGCCGGGGGGAGGGAGTCTTGGCACCTGCCTCTGGTCCAGGGCTGGGCGGTTCTGGGGGTGATGTGAGCCTCAGCCCCGCCTCGGCCTGGAGCGCGTGCTGGGACCTTGACAGCAGGGGCTCCCCTGAGTTGTTCACGTTGGAACATAACGTCTGTTCCCATAAGGCCCAGAGGTTTTGAGGGTCATGAACACGGGGCAGTTGAAGGCCTGGACTGAGCGTAGGCCGGTCGGTTACGGGCTTGTTTGCATCTCTAGGGGCGTCCAGGATGGCACATCGAATGCTCTGCCATGGCGGGCACTCTTCTGGGAGCCTCGATGGACATTCATGGAGGGGGCTTCGACCTCCGATTCCCCCACCATGACAACGAGCTGGCCCAGTCGGAGGTAGGCAGAGGCTGGGGTCGCTGGGTTGCTGTGTCTTCTGGCGGGGGCTCATGAGTTCCCCCCATCATGGCGCAAGCAGCCAGGGCACTGTCAGCGAGGCGCTGAACACAGCCTGATGCCCACACCAGGGTCTCGCTGGTGGGATTTGAACCCTCATCGTTCGGTCTGATTTCCCTCACGAACAGCCTGAGCACTGGCAGCAGACAGGCCTGGATTGGACCTGGCCCAATTGGACTCGGCTCACTGGTCCAGGGCCATCCCTCTGAGCCCCAGTGGACCCAGCTCGAGGCGGCAACCCCCTTTTCTNCGGCCGTTGCCTCTCGGCTCACTGGTCCAGGGCCATCCCTCTGAGCCCCAGTGGACCCAGCTCGAGGCGGCAACCCCCTTTTCTGCGTCACCGGGTGAACAAGGTGCCCGCAGAGCGCCCCGCCCGCAGAGGTGCCTCGTGGCGCCCCGACCTCGCCCTCTCGCCCCTTCCCGAGCAGGCCTACTTTGAGAACGACTGCTGGGTCCGTTACTTCCTGCACACGGGCCACCTGACCATCGCCGGCTGCAAGATGTCCAAGTCACTCAAAAACTTCATCACCATTAAAGACGCCCTGAAGAAGCACTCAGGTAAGCCTGAGCACCCCCCAAAGACCCAAGCATCCCTCTCCGTGGAGGCGCGGTGGGGGTGGCGGCGGCTGCTCGGGAGGCTGAGGTGACCGGGTGCTGTCTCCTGCTCCAGCGCGGCAGCTGCGGCTGGCCTTCCTCATGCACTCCTGGAAGGACACGCTGGATTACTCGAGCAACACCATGGAGTCGGCCCTGCAGTACGAGAAGTTCATGAACGTAAGCACCCCCACACCCTCTGCTGCGGCGGGGTCATTCCCGCTCCGTGTCTGCTGATGGGGAACGGGGCACGGGTGCAGCAGCTCTACGCTCGGGGGCAGTGGGCGCTGCAGCTCCTTGCTGACGCCCCCGTGACCTGCAAGAGTCGGGCGCCCACGCCCCTCTCCTCTCCGGGGGGCGCGTTTCCCGCGCACCTGTCGGCTGGACCGTGTCCCAGATCAAACCCGGAACACGTTCGTGTCTAGAAGGGGAACTTCCACTCTCTGCGGCCGCTGGTGCGGTGTCAGCGCTGTGGTTTATATGAAGGAGACGCGCATCACCACGATAGCGTCTCTCAGATGGTGCTCGGGCGGGAAAGTCTTCTAAATGCTATTAATCCAAATTTTCTGACCTTAGGAGTTTTTCCTAAATGTGAAAGACATCCTTCGAGCCCCCGTTGACATAACCGGTCGGTTTGAAAAGTGGGAAGATGAAGAATTGGAACTGAACGAGAGGTAGGAGACTTCTCCCTGGGGTCTGCGAGCACGCCCGTGTTCTCGTGGCAGACCCTCCGGCAGGGAGGAGGCCGTGACGCCGTGGCTCCCGTCTGTGCAAACCCACACCCAGAGTGTGCTGTGCCCACACGGACCACGTTCCGGCCGCCGGACCGCTTGGGCTTGCGTGTGCTCTGTTACTGGCTGACGCTCCCATTCCTCCCGTTCAGCTTTTATGACAAGAAGGCAGCGGTTCACGAAGCCCTGTGTGACAACGTCGACACGCGCACGGTCTTGGAAGAAATGAGGGCTCTGGTCAGTCGGTGCAACCTGTACATGGCGGCCCGGAAAGCTGCCAGGAGGAGGCCCAACCGGGCTCTGCTGGAAAGCATCGCTCTGTACCTCACCCACATGCTGAAGGTAGGTGGCCCTCAGCTGCGGTCCCCTGTGGCGCCCTCCACGCCACGTGCACATGGGCAGCGGGCCTCGGCCGTGACCGCGGAGGCCTCGGGTGGCACGGCAAAAATAGGTTACAAGGCTGAGACCTGCTCCCGTTCTTAGCTCCCGCTGCACTCCAGAGTGTTAGTGTGCACACGTGCCGGCTGTCCTTGCTGCGGGCGCTCTCGCCACCCCGCCGCGGAGAAG
This sequence comes from Ailuropoda melanoleuca, assembly GCF_002007445.2. Lineage (NCBI taxonomy): Eukaryota > Metazoa > Chordata > Mammalia > Carnivora > Ursidae > Ailuropoda > Ailuropoda melanoleuca. The sequence goes on from NC_048233.1 coordinate 88,942,260, forward strand.
CAGAAGGAACGGCCGTAGGCCAAGCCCGGCTCGTGCGGCACCGCACGCTCTGCGCACCTCCGTGCTGACGGGGCCTGGCGTCCGGTCACCGTGGGCCACCTCTCGGGACCTCTTGACACACTCATCCCGCACGTCTGTTTCTCTTCGTAGATCTTCGGGGCCATCGAGGAGGAAAGCTCCCTGGGATTTCCAGTGAGAGGACCTGGAACCAGACTTGATGTGAGTAGAGCACCCCTCCTCACCCCTCCTCCCTCCTTGGGGGTCGCCCTGCCCCTGGGAAATGGTGCCCATGTCATGGAGCACCCTCCTGCCTTCCACGCCTGCTCCCTTCCCTTCCTCGTCCTCCTCCTGGGCCAACCCTGTGGACATTTGGATGCCCACGTTAGATCCCACCTGCTCTGGACCTTCCAGACTGAGCCCCGGGGCTCGCCTGGACCTGGCTGGGGAATTGAACCATCAGCTGTCCCTCCCATGTGTGCAGGCTCAGCCTTGCTCCCTGACCCACCGTTGGGGGCGCTTGTGCCGCTGCGTGCTGTCCGAGAGCTCGGTCCCAGGGCGTCAGGCTCTCTGGGACCAGCTTTGAGCTGCAGCCACATGGTAATGGATTCCGTGCGCTCACGTCCTTGCACGTGAGGATTCAGGTAGCATGCCGGGCCGTGCGTCTGGTGGGGAGAAAGTTCCTCGGCTATGGCCCGCGTCGCCCTGGTTCCGTTGGTTTCTGCTGCACGGGGACCCTCCGTCGTGGCCCATCTCATTCAGGCTCGTCTCCGACACTCCTCAGGCTTGGTCTTTAACGATCTGATGAGAATGCACACGGAGGTGTTTAGATTTAACTGATTTAAAGGAAAACAAGAAGCAAGGACAGAGTGAAAAGGCAGTCTTTTTAGAGTTCTGTTTCCGGACGGTGGCCAGAGTGACGAGCCCTCTCCTGCAGGGGGAGCGTATAGCCGTCTCCCCAGGAGCTGGCTTCTGAAGAGAAACCTGCTTGTGTTACAAAGCCCTGCCCGAGCTCCAGGCCCACATCCCCGGAGGCTCCGTTGTCCGAAAAGCTGGTTGGTCTAAAGGCATGAACCTTCCTCGGTGCTTCTTAGGAAACCCGCACAGCTGTTCTGTTGTCTTGTACAAGTGACACTCAGCATTTAGTTTCTTAGAAAAAGAGAAAACACTCCCTACATTAAAGACCGTCTGCTCTCGAGCTTAGAAGCAGTGCTTTTCCTGCGGTGCTTCTGTGCGGGCCTTTCCACGTGACCTCAGTGGGCCCTTTGACGGCAGCGCCTGGGCATAAACAGCCGCGAGGTGACGCGGTCAAAGGGCAGGACCCGCACTTCACAGCATTTGACGTTTCTGTGTCAACTTCCAAATCTGAATTGCTTCAGGAGAGGGCAGACGAACCTAATACTGAGTGGTACTCAGTGCACGCTAGTGGGGTCCGCGGGACCTCTGGGGTCACCTCCTCCAGACAGACCCTACAGCAGGCCGGCTCAGGCCTCCGTCCCCAGGCGCGCCACAGCCATCTCCGTGCCTGGTGGAGGTAAAGAGCGAAAACCCTGATGCCCGGTCCCCGTGCATGACCGCGCCACCCCAGCCTGGGTGCAGGATTGGGCCGCGAGAGGCCAGGTCACGCCGGGGCTGAGTCAGCCTAGCCGGCTTCTGTGCGTGCTGAGTATTACTTTGGTGACTGAGTTATCAAGGGACTTAATTAAGAGGCAGGGAGAGACTTGGCTTAAAATAAGCCTACTGGAAAAATAGGAAAGACGTAAAGGAAAAGGTTTTATAAAATCACAGTTTCTCCAGTTTGGATTCTGTTGCCTTTGGTTGTCCTTTCTATTAGGCTTTCCGTCCCGGTTACTGCAGGTAGTTAACCGTAACGTAGATGTGACCATGTGTGGGGGTGGTGACAGTTCTTGGAGACCGGTTCCTCTTGCACAAGCGTGTGTGTGGCCACAGGTCAGACGCAGGCACGGCCCGGCTCCGTGGTGCTGGCCTCTGCTCCCAGCCCAGGAGGGACAGTATCAGCCTCCCAGAACATAGCCCACCCGACAGACACCCATGTTGAACAGTTTAACTGTAAAGATGGGGTTTTTTTAATAGTGTCTGAGCGGAGGCAAAGCCGTGCCTGTGAGCAGTTGAACAGAGCGGCTGGCAGAACTCATCCGGCTGGGCCGGAGGGAAGCTGTCCTCCTGTCTGTGGCCCATATTGTCCATGCGGGGACCCGCATACCCGGCGTGGACCAAGTGTTGGGGGTGCAGCGTGTCCCAGCTCTGGGGCAGCGGCCACGGCAGCAGCACTCCCTGTCCTGCCTTGCCGTGTGCTGAGCCCCATCCATAAACACAGGCCGGGTTTGTCTCTGAGCGAACCTGTTCTTTCCGCAGCTGGAGTCCACAGTCATGCCCTACCTGCAGGTGTTGTCTGAGTTCAGAGAAGGCGTCCGAAAGATCGCCCGAGAGCAAAAAGGTGAGGCTCTTCCTTGCTGGGGTTTCTCACCCTCAGCCCTTCTCTGTGGGGCCGCCCTGGCTGCCGTCAGGTGTTAGCAGCACCTGTCCTGGGGCACGACATCTGCAGAGCTGCCCCGACTGATGTCATGACAGCCACCGTGTCTCTCGACACCGGCGTCCCCCGCGGGGCAGGGCAGCTGGGTGGGGGCTGAGGATGTGTGTGCGAGGCGGGGTTTCTTCGCCTGTGCTGTTGGAGTGGAAAGGCAGAACAAGGCCTCTCTGAGTCCCCTGCCCTCCCGTCGACGCGGGGCTCAATTCCACTTTTGGTGCATCCGTAGACCCGCCAGTGCCTGTCCTCGCTTCTGGAAGTGAGCATGGGATGCTGGGGGAGCCGGCGCTGCCCCGACTATTCTGCTTGGGCGTGGTGGGGGACAGCTGCCTTGCACTCGAGGGGCCTCCCCCGGGGCCACCTCACAGTGCACAGCTAGCCGCCGTCGCCGATGTTCCCGAAGCCGGTCCCTGTCGTGTGTCCTTGGAGACCTGGGGAGTGCTGTGTCACGGCAGACCAGTTTGAATGAGCCGTGCGACAGAGCGCTGGTGCCGGCACGCAGAAGCACGTGTCTCACTCTGCGCTGTCTGCGTGACCGATGAGCAAGCACGCTGAACGCAGAACGGGCCGGGTCTGCTCTGCCGTGCTCCTCACGCGCTCGCTGCCCCATGCGGAGTTAAGCATTTCGCAGAGTGGAAAACTGAGCACGAGAGTTCGAGCATTGCCAGGGAGGGTCACGCGGGAGCCACCTGTCACCTAATGTGCTGTGCTTCCGCCCCAGGCCTCTCTGACGGGAAGTCACATCTGGAGTTCCTCTGGCCGCCATCCCTGCAGAGCGGGTCCAGGTGGGGTGTCCCAAGGGTGGAGCGGGCAGAGGGTCCAGTGGGGCACTCAGGGAGCCTCTGGAGGGAGCTGCACCTTGAAGATGAAAGAGCAGGCCTGGGCCTTTTCCAGGTTGGGCAGAGCAAGAGGGCAGGAGAGCCCTGAGCCCATGAGCCCCCCAGGAGGAGCCTGGATCTGACGGTGCTGTTGTGGGGAGCAGGGGGCTTTGGGCCAGAGCATTTGGACCCGTTGAATAAGCATGGCCCACTCTCTCTAGCACCTGGTGTCCTCACTGTTTTAAAGCACTTGAGAAAGCCCGATGGACTCTGCCGGACCCGTGCTGCCTCGTCCAGCCACGTTGATGGCACTGGTGTCTCAGGCTCAGGGGGTGGCCAGGGCTCCTCCTTCCAACTGTCCCCCGGTGGCGCAGCATCCTTCCTGGCAGGTGCTGGTGAACGAGGGCTGTCGGAGGCCGTGCACAGCACGCAGGCTGGGCCAGGGGCTCGTGGAGTCCCTGAGAACAAGTGCCCGTCCACTGGCTCGGGAAGCAGTTGGGTTTTGCTTCTCTTTGGCTTGCTTTTTCTTTCCGCTTTGTTTTGTTTGTTGCTCAGGCGAAAGGACAAAGAGCCCACGTTGCCGAGTCAGGATGGTGGTAGTTGTGTCTGTGCTGTACGTGCCTTGTTCACCTGCAGCGCTTTCCTGCCCTGAGGCCCAGGTGGAGTGAGGTCATCCTGCCTGAGCCCATGGCCTGGGACCCGCAGAACGGGGCCCTGCAGATAGGGCGCCCTCCATGAGCCAGAGACCCGGGCCTGTGCACCGCGGGCTCCACAGATGGGGAAAGCCTTACGGGCTCAAGACCACGCCCCACCCAACAGCAGCAGCCGCAGATACTGAGGCTTCGTTGAGCATCTGGCTGGCCTGTGACCCTGGGCTGGCCACGGAGATAGAAAGACAGAGGGAGAAGCTCAGGGTAGGCCCTGGGGCCATGTGTTCAAGCAGGTTTTCCGGGTGCCTGGTGCTTGCCTAACGTAGGAGTACAACACCGTTTCCCCGGATGCCCACAGTCTTGTGGGCCAGAGCCCAGCCCTGCCCAGGAAGGGTGTGCGCCGGGGGCGTCTGACCAGGAGAGGCTTGGGAATTTGGGGAAAAGTTAGAACAGCAGGGATGCGGGTGTGGCCAGAGCTCCCCCCTCCTCTCATTTGTTTCATTTTTGGTAAAACGTGTGTAATGTATAAAACGCATCGCCTATCACGAGCAGTTGCACAGCTCAGAGGCACGAAGCACATTCACGTTGTTGTGTAGCCGTCCCCGCCATCCGTCTCCAGAACTTAACATCTTCCCAAACGGAGACTCTGTCCCATGAAACAGTGACCCCCACCACCTCCCCTGGCCCCGGCGCCCACCGACCACTCTCTGTCCCCCTGAGACACCGACCCCCATCCATCCCCCGGCGCCTACCGTCCATTCTCTGTCCCCGTGAGACACTGACCCCCATCCCTCTCCCAGTGCCCACCGTCCACTCTCTGTCCCCCTGAGACACTCACCCCCATCTCTCCCTGGGCCACGGTGCCCACCGTCCACTCTCTATATGAATTTGACCCCTAAGGGCCTCATACACGTAGAATCCTGCAGTATTTGTCTTTTTGTGACTGGTTTCTTCGGTCAGTGTGACTGATGGTCTCTAGCTCACATTGTGGCAGGTGTCAGAGTTTCCTTCCTCTTTGAGGCTGGGTAATATTCCACTCTGTGTAGAGATCCCGTTTTGCTCATTTGCTTGTCCGTGGCCTTTTGTTTCGTCTCCTGAGCCTCCCTTCAGTGATCTGACGGGTCTCCCTGTTCAGTGCCCTGTCTGCTGTCTGCTCCTGTCTCCGGCCCCACCAGCAGTAGTCAGCCCTGGCGGATTCGCTCTCTCTGTGGCCACATGCCTCTGGGTGCCTGAGCTCTGTGGACTCTGTGAGCCATGGTGCCGGCAGGGCTGGGCACGGGCCGGGCCATCTCAGCCTGCGAGGGACAGGTGACCACAGGGAAACCTTCTTTTTCTAGAACATGCACTGCGAGGTGCTTGTGGCTGGCACACATGGCCAGGGGCGCCCCCAGTGACCACACCCAGTGGAGACCGTCTTCCTCTTCTGGGCACTTGGTGGCCATGAAGCTGCTTCTCTCCTTGAGAGCCATGCCGGCGGCGGTGGCCGTGCCTTTGTGGTGTCACCCTCGGGAGCAGTTCTGCGTGTGCCCTGCTGCTTGGGGTAGCCTCTGCTGTCCCCGGTCACGCCCCTGCCCCTGGTGCAGCTTCTCCGTGAGACGGCGCAGCTCTGTCCAGGCTTGTCCCCGGGCCCCAGCTCCGTAAGCAGAGCTGCGGACCTAGAAAGGGCGTTGCTGCCGAGGGCCTTGAGGGCGGTGAGGCGGATCCCCTCCCGGCCCCGGCCGTGGCGGTGTCCATGCGCTTGTCCTCCTTCTCCCCGCCACCCCGGACGCAAGCAAGCCCCCCTGTGTGCACCACTTTTGCCTTAGCTGTTGAGATCTGCGTTCCTGCGTACGTTTAAGAATAGTTTACTGAATTCTTCAAACACATCGACCACTTTTCCCTTTTTTAAAAAAATGGTTTGTTGAGGTGAAACTCAACAGAACCGAGAACCAGTTGTTGTTAAAGCTAACAAGTCAGTCAGCATTTCGTACGTTCACGATGTCTTGCAACCACCAAAACCTTCCGCCGTCCAGAGGAACAGCTGTGACCTCTGGGCCCCCGGCCCAGCGCCCACCGGCCTGCCTTCCGAGCCTGTGGATTGGCCCGGTGTGGACGCCCCGTGTCGTGAGGTCTTACAGCTCGGCAGCTTCTGCGTGTGGCTTCTCACGCTTCCCAGAATGCTTTCACGGTGCGTGGCTGGCCCCCTGTCGCGGCAGGATAGCCCCCCCCCCCCCCCCCCCGTTCCCACCTCGTGGCTGTTGGGGATCGTGCTGCTCTGAACGTGTGTGCACTTTCGGGGTTCGGGGTTGCCGCATACGGGGAACCGTGGGGGTCACGGGGCAGTTGTATGGTGATTTTCTCAAGAACCACCGGACTGTGTTCCGTCGGGGTGTCTGCACCCTTGCCAGCGCTCATTATTTCCTGGCTGTAGGAAAGTGACTTTTCACTCCCGCCACCCCGGGTGGAGGGGGGCTGTGAAGGGGAGGGGCGGTGGCACCTCCTCGGGGCTTTGCCGTGCACTTCCCTGAGGGTGTGCGGCGTGTGGCCCTGTTCCCTGTGCCTCGTGGCCACGTGTGCCTCTTGTCTGGAGAGTTGTCCCTTTGGGCCTGTGCCCGTGTCTTGTGGGGTCATTCGTCTGTCGTTGTGAGTTGTGGGGGGTTTTTACTGTGCACACTTGGCCTGGTCAGTACGTGACTCGGGAGTCAGGGAGGAGAAAGCGAGCCCCAAAGTAATCAGAAGGTTTGGAAGGACAATCGGAGGGGGATTCTGAGCTGTGTGAACAGGGCTAGTGTCGGCGTGGCGATGATGGCCACCGTCCTCAGTTCTGCGGAGCCCACACCCAGAGGACAGCATGGACCCAGAGGCCCTGCCACCTGGCGGGGAGCCGATGGTCGGCTGATGTTGGTGATGGCAGGCCCTGGCTTGCTTTCCTTCCAGTCGCGGTTAACTTGCCCCAACTGCTGCCCCAGGCTCAGCCCCCTGCAGGGCGCTATGGGCAGTTCGAGTGCAGGGAGCAAGGATAAAGGATGTCGTCCCATCAGCCGTGCTGGGGAGGCAGAGACGGCTTTTCCTTGAGCAGTGCTGGGAAGCGGGAACCTTCCCGGCGGTGGCCGTGCTTGCGGGCAGGGGGCGTGGAGGTCTGAGGTACGCGAGTCACCATCCGTCATCATTCATCTGTTCCACGGTGAGTGGCCCCACGGGCCTGGCCAGTGCTGCACAGAGGGACGAGGCACAGCGGAGGACAGGGTGTGCGCACACCTGCTCTGCGTAGGGGGCTCGGGCAGGAATGGGGAGCCTGCGTGGGGTTTCTGGCACAGGTGTTCCTCACAGGCGCGCGGCCAGGGCATTCAGAACCACTTGGGTTGGGCCCACAGTGCAGGCTGGTCCCCAGGGAAGGGCTGATGCTGGTCGCGGTGCGTCCACGGTAAGACGAGGCCGGGTGCCAGCACTCCTGTCACCGGACGTCCTGGGACATCAAAAGTTTCTGAGACGGATTGCCGCCCCATGCCCTGTGACAGCCCAGCTCCCATGCTGACTTCCCCGTGTGCACGTTTGGTGCAGCTGGGCCCGTGGGGGTCCCGGCGGGCCAGGGGGCCTTCTGGGAGCTGGGAGGTGAGACAGTCTGAGACCTGGCTTTGAAAGACAGCCGTGCACAGAGTGCCTTGTCCCGGTGCCGCCAGACCCTGTGAGCAGAGCCGCGCACAGGCCGCTCCCTCGCGTGGCACCTTCCGGCCCCCTTGCAGCTGCTCTCGGGGACGGCCACATGTCCCCATTGCACAGATGCGAGAGGCCGGGGGCCGCGTTACCCGTCCCCCGCCCGGTTCTTCCTGCAGCTGAGCTTCCTCCGCCGGGGTTAGGCTCTCCCCCAGAGCTGAGTGAGGCCCCCATGTGCTCTTCACTCTCAGTGGCAAACAGACGGCCTCTCCCTGCCGTGTTGCCCCTGGTGCCCCTGGTGCTGAACCCCCGAGGAACGGGGCCTGTACAGCAGAGCCTCCGGGGACTGTCCCGTCAGGCCCGAAGGCCACATGGGTGGTCTTTTCATTCCTGCCCACTCCATCTGCTAGGAGTGTGTCATCTTTCGTGGAAAAGTCACTTCAAAGCCCGTGGGACAGCCAGGCTCTGTGGCTCCTCCCGGGCTTCCCAGGCCCTCTGCTCATTCCAGACCCACACCGGGGGTGGGCCGAGGCCTGGCCGAGAGCCGTGTGCCCACAGTGGAGCCAGTGCTCGAGGCAGCGTCGCTGCCGTGCAGTGTGGACCCCTGTCCCCCCGGCCTCGGGCTCTTCCCTATCCCTCGGCTGGGCCTCATGCCTTGGTGAGAGATGCTGGCAGCCGTGGGCTTCTCCCCACTCTCCAGACCCAGTTCTGGCTCTCGCCTGTGGGTGCTTGGAACCTTGCGGGTCCTGGGCCTGGCTGCTTTGCTGCGGGACGTTTGGAGGACGGGGGATGCATGTGCACGCGGGAGCACAGTTCATGGGGGAGGGGCTGAGGGAGCAGGGAGCGCTGGGGTGCGTGCCTGACGGCTGGCACTGAGCCTCAACACTCTCGTCCTAGCTGGGCATTTGCCTGAGCCAGGTGGGCCTGACCAGGGCGTGGAGAGCACAGGGAGCCTTTGCAGAATTGCCGGGTGACCTCAGCACGTGTGGGCTTGGATCCCTGGGTCCTGGAGTGTGGAACACGGCTGCCTGTCTGGATCACCGTGCCAGGGCTGTGGGGGCTGGACACCTTCCCAGTTGACCAGGAGGTTTGGGGTGGTTTCTGAGCCTCTTTTCTGGGAGGAGAAACCTAGTTTCCGTGGAGCAGCTGCCCACCTGGCTTTGGGTGGCCCTGACTTCCTGAATCCCCGGGAGCAGTGCGGGCACATCTTCAGATGGTATCTGCCTCCGAGCGGGGTCGAAGGCGGTGCCGAGCCCCAGCCTCGGAGACAGCAGCGTCAGCACTCGGGAAGGCGCATGTTGGGCGCGTCCTGAAGCTCCTTGTGTGTCTAGTCAGACTGAACCACCGTTTTGTCCACAGTCCCTGAGGTCCTGCAGCTCAGCGACGCCCTGCGGGACGACATCCTGCCCGAGCTCGGGGTACGGTTTGAAGATCACGAAGGTGGGTCCTCCTGGCCACGTTGGGGCCCAAGCTCAGGAACTTTGGGCGTGGTGGGCAGGGAGGTGGGAAGGACGCTGGCGTCGGGGGCTGGTTTTGAAAGAGTTCCAGGACAGGGTCAGAGGACACTGGGTATTCATGGTGAGGAGTCCTGCAGCGGCACCCTGTGGCCCCTGGGAGGTGGCCTTGCAGGTTTATCGGTCCAGCTGTCCTGGACGTCTCCCGTGTCTGACAGGCATCTGGGTGTCCCCTCTAGCGGCCTGCCTGCGTATTTCTGCTGGGCCACTGGCCGCCCTGCCTCGTGTTCTGTCACTCAGCAGACGGCCTGCAGGACTGCCGGCCGATCTCACCCTGTGTCTGTTGCCGTCGTGGGGGTTTCGGCTGCATGGGAAATTACTAGGTTTTAAATACTCAGGTGACATGTCCCATTTTATGATCCCTGGGCCCGTGTCATGAGCGGCGAGGCCTTGCCACATTATAGTTCACGTGGAAGCCCCGTGAGCAGCGAGGGGGTACGAGGGTGGGGTGGGGGCCGGGCCCACCTCACCGACCTGGCTTTTCAGGGCTGCCGACCGTGGTCAAGCTGGGGGACAGAGAGGCCTTGCTGCGGGAGAGAGAGGAGAAGAGACAGGTGAGTGGCTCTGGAACGGCCGCATGTTGACGGGAACGAGGGACGGCTGGCGCTGAGAGCGCTCCAGTGTGAAGGCCCAGCATCTGGAAGCGTCAGCAGGAGACCTCTCTGGACGCGGGCTGCGGGGCAGGGCGGTAACAGAACCAGGTCTACCTTCTGAGGAAGGACTGTCTTTTTAAAAAGCGAGCGCTGAAGTTCAAGGGAGAGCCAGTCCCTTTCGGTAAACCGTGCAGCCGACGCATTTGGGCCCAGCTTGCTCTACAAAGTGGTGTGTCCTTTGTCCTGTGGGAGGACCTGCCAGTCACACGCCGTCTGCCCAGGAAGCATGGGGCAGCTGCCAGGGGACCGGGCGCGTGAGCAGCACTGGCGGGAGGTGCGTGTGGGCGCGGGAGCACGGTTCACGAGACGAACACCCAGGCAGTGTCGACAGTAGTCCCGCCGCTGGTGGGCGTCCCCGGGAGCCGGGGCCCTGTCCGCTCCTCCCGTTTCTGCCCCACTTGCTCGCCCAGCTCAGTGGCCTGTCCCCGGTGCCAGGCTCTCTCCTTGCCTTGGGCAGCACACCAGGTGGCCTGGCCACAGAGGTGACGTGGGGCGCCGTGTCCCCCCGCCCCACTATAGGCTGGTGAAGAAGCCGACACCTTGGCTTGCCACTCTCCCCCACCCCCAGCCAGGTCGCTCTGCCCAAGCAGGTGCGTGTAGGGCATGAAGGCAGACGGGGCTCTGATGAGGGCGGCAGGGGGCAGCCCTGCCTGCTGGGAGCCCTGCCTGTGGGTTCTCACACTGGCCAAGCCACAGCGCACCTTCCTGTGGCTCCTGTCTGCCAGCCAAGCAGAGCCCATCCCAGCCAGCAGTGCCTGAACGAGCACGAGCACGAGCACGAGCACGGTGGGCTCCCCCGCCCGAGGCAAACACTGTCCCCACCGGGAAAGCAGCCGCCGAGCCCACGCCAGCCCGCCTCTCTGCCCGCTCTGGGCCTCCTCTGCTCCAATGGCTGCTTGTCCCGAGCCTGTGGCCCCCGCTCGCGGGGACCTTCGCTCCACTGCCCACTACACTGTCCCTGCCCTGACCCCACCCAGTCCCACGATTCTCTACTCAGGACCCCCAGGTTCTCTCTGGCCCCACACTGGCCTGTACCCAGCCACCCACCTGACAGCTTTGCTGACCAGGAAGCCCCGAAACCCAGGATGTCCACGAGGGTATCGTGACTCCACTCCCCAAAGCTGTGCCTCCTTCCTGTCAGTCGTGGCATAGCTCAGGGCCTGCACCTCCCCCTCCCTGACCCCGCTCCCAGCCCACCCCCCTCTGCCCTGTCCTGACTGCAGGTGGGGGGTGGGCTCCTGGCCTCCAGCCTGTCTCCAGCAACCCCCCCACTGCCCTTCACCCACGCAGTTAACCCAGGCTCCTTCCCTGGCCCAGGCCCCGTGTCCTGGCACCTGCTGACCCCTCCCCTCCTCCCCCACCATCTCTAGGCCCTGGTGATGCTGTCCCTGCCCACCCGACAGCCCCCCCAGCCTGGCTCACCGCTCTGTTCCTTTCTTTGTATCCACCGGGCCCCAGACCTCGTCACGTGTGCTGTGCGCTGCTCCCGCATGTCCGAGGTGGGGCCCGGCGCCCACAGAGGCTGCTGAGAGTCCCCTCAGGGAGTGAGCGAGAGTCCTAATGAGGAGGGCTCCCCGCCCCCCATGGGGAGGCTGGGTCAGGGTCCAGGCGAAGGCGATGAGGGGCCAGTGGGCCTTGCTTTGCTTCGCCTCCTGCCGCCGGAGGCCCCGGGGCAGATGGGGCTCATGGGGCTCCCACTGCTCCCCCAGGTTGAAGAAGAGAAGAGGAGGAAGAAAGAGGAGGCCGCCAGGAAGAAACAGGGACAAGAGGTAACGGCACAAGAGCCGTCTGTGTGGGGCTCGGGTTCTCTTTGGGCGGAAGTGGACACTCTGACCCCGGGTCCTGCTCTGCCTCCCTGGGGCTCGGCCAGGTCCCCGCTGCGCCTGCACCCACCAGCAGTGCCCTCCCGGTCTCCCCACACACCCCCACACAGCGCCCCGAGTGCAGGGAGGCCAGGAGGACCCGGTCACGCTCCATGTTGAGTTGTTCCTCCTTTGACTTGCTCTGCCTTGGCGTCACCCTCCCCATCTTCTGTCGCCCTCTCAGTCCCGGGGCTGGGCTGGGGGTGGTGGACGGTCACACCTGCCCTGTGCAGGCTGGACTGCGGTGACCAAGGACCTGTGTTCCAGGCAGCGAAGCTGGCCAAGATGAAGATTCCGCCCAGTGAGATGTTCTTGTCGGAAAGCGACAAGTATTCGAAGTTTGATGAAAATGTAAGAATCTCTTTTTATTCTTTTCAGAACCTTATTAGACCACTAAATTGGGGGTGACGGGAACTTCCAACCTTGTGCGAGCAGCTTTTCTGTTTGGGGTGCAGTTTGCGGGAGGCGCCCCAAGTGCCCGAGGCGGCCTTCGTCCGTCGCAGTGGCCGAGCTGAGCCGTGGCCTGGCTGAACTGAGATGAGGTCTCCCTCGCAGGCTGGCCAGAGGTGCGGTGGGGGGACGTGAGCATTGTCCGCAGACCTTGTTCGGCGTTGACAGGTGCTTTGCCTCCAGAGCCTCCCTTACCAGTTCTGATACGTATTTGCTGCTTTCCTTTGCGCCAGTCCTATCAGAACTGGGCCACGTTGGCCCTAAGGGGAATGGTGGCCTCAACCCCAGGTGGGAGGGCGCCCCAAGACCAGTCGCTGGCTTCTCAGCGGCCGCGCGGGCGCACTAAAGCCGAGCGTGTGGTGAGTCTGCTCCCGGCCGCGTCCCAGGGCTGAGCCCGTGGGCTCTGGGGAGGGTCGGGTGCGCCCTGCTGACCCTGCGCTCTCCCTGCTCTCAGGGTCTGCCCACACATGACACGGAAGGCAAAGAGTTGAGCAAAGGGCGAGCCAAGAAGCTGAGGAAACTCTTTGAAGCCCAGGAGAAGCTCTACAAGGAGTATTTGCAGATGGTGCAGACCGGCAGCTTCCAGTGAGACAGTGGGGGACGGAGCTTGAAACGAAGCGTCAGTGTCCACATCCTTAGTGACAGTGCCCCGTGTTGTGATCACGTTTATGGCGGTGCTCTGGCCCCGAGCCCAGGACTCCGTCCACGGAGGCCCACGCCGTCACCGGCTCTGAGACTTCAGTAATAAATGTTTCCAAACAGCGAGGCCAGGCGTCCTGTGTGCCGTCGCGCTGCCCGGTCAGCGCCCGGGCGGAACCTGCCGGGGCTGCTGGCTCAGCGGGTCATGGCGTCGGTGCTCGGGTCAGTGGAGCTACGGCAGCCAGCCGAGAAATTTCTCCCCGTGCAGATGGCTATCGGCTAATCTCTGGTGTGTGGGTGCATTTGGAGGTATTTAAGTAGGAGAAAGACAGGCTCAAACTGGCGAGCCTGCTGACACCCCGCACAAAGGCCGCGCGGTCGGGCCGGCGGATTCTGATGAGTAAACACGCTGCAGCGTCTCCTGCAGCCGCCGCTCCCCCCCCCGGGGGTGGGCGACTAACGGCTGGCTCAGCAGGGCGGGCCCTGCCCCACCCACCATCCGCATGGCTGCTCGCTGAGATAATGGGGGAGGCCGTTTGTCACCGGGTCCCAGCACAGGGAGCACCCCACCTCGGATGAGCTCACCTGCCTTGCCTGACGAGGGTGCGCGCAGAGCTAGCACCCTTCAGCCCTGCAGGAGCTGGGCGCCGGGTCAGACCGGTGACGGCAGAGGACGGAGGCGCCAGTGCTGGGCCATCAGGTTGGGGGACGCTGTCCGAGTCTCCCCGGGCCACGACGGGGCACCGAGCCACACCACCCCTGGGGGGAAGTGGGCAGCATCCGGTTGTAGGCACCCTCAGCCCTTGTCTCCGTGACACCGCCGGTAGGGGGGAGACACCCTGCTGGCTGCAGTGTCGTGCATGGAGCCGTTGGGACAGCCGTCTGTCCCCAGGCACCTGGTGCAGCTCGGGAGCACGTGCTTATGAAACGAGGGGGCTGCTCTGGTGTTGAGACACCGACTTCTCAGCCTTGTAAACATCTTACGCACAAAGTTAAAGCAGTAAGACAGCAAGGCCCCAAAACACAGTGAAAGAAACTCGTTCCAGTTACTTATTGCTGTGCAACAGATCACCCCAAAACTCAGTGGCTGAAAACAGCCACCACCTTACTATCCTCTCTGGCGCCTCTGGGTCAGCCGGGCGCCTTTTTGGATGTAACCTCACACATCACACAGTGTGACTGCCACCATTCTCGTGGCGTGCAGGCGGTCCCAGACACCCGCCACGCTCCCCAGGATGCGGTGGCAAGGTTCCAGAACAGGGCAAGGGCCGCAACATCATGGCGGCCTCTGCTTATTCGCTGCTTTGCTTTGCTTTGCATGTGTCGCGGGTTTACTCTAAAGCCAAGGAGTGCAGAGAAGTCAGACTTCGTTCAGGTGTCTCGTCGTCGGTAGTGACGTTGGCATTGTTGTCAGACTGTATCATGGGACAAAGCAAAGACCAATTTGATGTGAGCAACCCAGATGTTAATGTGAGAGAAAAAATACGAGTGTAAAAGCACAGAAGTTAAGGAAAACCACTATACTCCCAAATATGAATTAGAAAAAACCAACATGAACTGACAATCCACTTTCACAGTTGGGGTTTCCTGGCTGTGTAGACACAGGGCAAACCCGGCTGCTGGGAGCCCCAGAGAGCCAGATTTGGGGCTCAGTGCCACCCCTCTCCCTGGAGGAAACGGCCATTCCAAGTCTAGAGCAGAAGGACACCCCGAGCCATCTGTCCCCAAAGGGAAGCTCTCCAGGACAAATGGGGTCATGTCAGAAGGGGGACAAACTAGTGATCCAGACGACAGCTGGATGTATCAGAAGGGCATCGTGCCAGCTGGAAATACTGCCTGATCCCGCATCGGTGATGTTCCTGTGTACCACAACTGTAGGAACAGAGCGCATGGGGGGGGCTGCCCAGTGTGGCAGGGGGGTCTTGGTGGGGGGCTCAGCCGCGGTCGTGCTGTTGTCCCGCGGCTGCTGTGTGCTCTGGCTGGCACCACGGGGGGACCTTCCGCAAAGGCACACGGGGCCTCGCCCTCCCAGCATCCAGGAATCTCTACTGCAAAATAAAACCGCCTCGGGGGCTTCCTCTGGCCAAGTTGGGGACAACTTGAGTCTTGAAAACAAGGATTAATTGAAATCCAGGCATGTAGACGTACTCTCAGAAGCAAAGAAAGCCCAGGAACAATCATCTGCCCCCTGCAGGTGGAGTTTGCGTCCGCTTCTTACCAGGCAGGCTTCGTTACTTCTCCGGAGCAGAATTAAGGCCGCCGCGGCGCGACATGGGAACTATCCACGGGCCCCCAGCGGCCCCGGCGGAAAGGGGAGGCCGCACTTCACGCACAGCACCCGCTAGCAGAAGTGACCGGACGCTAGGAGCAGAAAGCCTCCATTCTGCAATCCGAGGGCAGCACCTGATCCAGACCAGGCCTCCCGGCGGCTGCAGACACCCTTGGTGACAGTTGGCGGGAGCGGCTATTTTCGCCATGCCGAAGTGTCACCTTGCAGGTAGCTCATGGGTCATGGGGGACAGGGGAGGTGTGCGTGTCACCTTACAATGCCAGACACTGCCTGTCCCCCTTCCTGCCCCGGCCCTGGGTCTCAGCATCGTCCAGAGGGGGACAAGCACAAGATCTGGATCTGGGCAGGGCCCCCCAGAGGAGCGAGACGGTCCGTCTCACTTCCCGTTCCCGGGCATCACCGCAAAGGCGCAGGCAGGGGTGCCGCCAAGGAGCGGCCGGGGCCCCGTGCCAGGGCGATAGGCAGGGAGGAGGAGGCAGACCCGAATGGCAGAGATACAGGCCACGGGAGCCTTGTTGGGTTTGAACGAGCCGGCCCAAAGACAGCTGGGAAATTTGCAAGCAAGACGGGTCTGGTATGATATCGGGGTTTCGTTAGTTGTGTCCGTGTGATCGTGGCAGATGTGTCCGCCAGGGTCCCTAAGGGGAGACGGGGTAGCAGGAGGCTGCAGGTCCATCTGCGGCAGTCAGGAATGCTCCTGAGCGGCGGCCTCTGTCCCCATGTCATCCGCTCTGCTTTTCTGTGTGAAACTTCTCATGACCTTAAAGCATGCCGCCAGGAAATCCTCTCGTGTCGTGAAGGACATGAGCCCTGCCATGATGCTGCAGGAGCGGGTGAGCGGGAGGCTGGCCCCCGCCCTGGCTGCTCGGAGAGCCAGGGGACCTCGGGACCCGGTTTTTGAGGGCCCAGCTGTGGCCTGCGTCGGAGTCACGCTCCCCCACCCCCGCAGGTCCCCTTAGGTAGACAGGTAAGGAATGTCCTCAGTGCCCCACAAGCTGCATAAGAACCTTCTGGAACAAGATGGGGTGGAAATTTTTTTTGAATGTAGAATACTAATTCACCTGTGACAGTGTGTGCACGAAACCTCTTTGCAGCCTTTGGGAGCCAGACTTGTCTTCCTGCTTCTCCCCAAAATGAAAGATTTGGTGTTTTCAGTATAAAAATATCAGAGCCCCCAGAAGCTGGAAGTGGCAGGAAGGCTCCCCCCACCCCCAGCGCCTCTGGAGGGAGCTCGGCCCTGCCCACATCTGGATTTCAGAATTCTGCTGCCCAGAGCTGAGAGAGAAAACTTAGCTTCTGTGTTTAAGCCACCCAGCTCAGGGAGACCTGCAGTGGCAGCCCGGGAACCATCCATTCTTGTATCTTTGTTCCCTTTAACAGAAAAATACATTTGCTATGACTTAAAGCTTCCTCTAAGTCAATCCATTTATGGCTGTAAAGGGGGGGGGGCAAAATATAGTTACGGTGCCCACGCCTGCTGCTTTCTCCAGGCAGTGTCTGGGCCACCAGTGGACCAGGACCTAGCTCTTCTGGCCCCTCGGAGGGTGGCTCCAGTGTAGGCTCCACAGTGGCTGCCCCCGGTCCTTCTGAGCCCCGGGGCCTGTGGGGACCAGAGGTCATCGGGAGCATGGTGCAGGCTAAGTCACTCATAGGACAGACTTCTTAGGAGAGCCTCAGGTAGCGGGGACTAAAGAACAGGCCCAGGCTCCAGCTCTAAGACCCCCATCCTCGTCCTCAGGCACTTAGTCCCCTCCCCTGGCCACAGTGGGTGGGGTTGTCAGAACAGTCCTCGAGCTGGCATCAAGCTGTTCGCCAGTGCTGTTCACCTCCCTACCAGCCCCATGAAATGTGTACTGCAAGTGCCCACGATTGACAGTTGGAGAAACTGAGCCACAGGCTGTCAGAGACACCCAGCTACAATTGGGAAGGTCAAGAAGTTGGCCCCAGAGGTCTGACCCAGGAGCACCTGCCCTTTTACTCCTGCTCTCCAGGGCACAGCTCAGTGTGTGCTGTGGGCTGAATGGCAGCCCCCAAGAGATTCAGCCCCAGCTCCTGGTTACCTGTGCACTTGACACGTGGAGAAAGGGCCTCTGCAAATGTGATTCAGTAAAAATGAGGCCACAACAGTAGCCCTAATGTAGTGAAGATGGAGACAAAGCCTGGAGGTGGGGGTGGTGGGGACACGGCTGCAGCCCAAGACGGCCTGGGGCCCCAGAAGCTGGAGATGGGAAAGAAGGACCCTTCCCTGGAGTCCTCAGAGGGAGCCCAGACCCGTGGCAACTGGATTTCTGTCTCTTGGCCTCTAGAACCACAAAAACGTAATTCCTGTTGTGTCTTCTAACACCTCGGCTTGTCGTACTTTGCTGCGGCCGCCACAGGAGAATAACGCCGCGTTCTCAACGTGGTAGGAGCAGGCGGCTTCGGGCACCCCCAGCCCTCCTTCCCCGCAGCTCAGTGCAGTGACCCCAGGTTAACACCTGCCCGTGGGGACTGCTTACCCAGCCACCATTTTTGAAAAAAACAGGCAAAAATCATGAAACCCCCCAACTGAAGGCGCAGCCCCCAAACGAAGACCCTCAGGGCACCGGGCCTGGGCACGTGGCTTTCCAACCCAACCGTCATTCTGCTCCAGTTAACGCGGTGCTTCTACGAACTGATGTGACGCGGCTGTGGTTGGTACCCCAGCCCGGTGGCAGGGCCCGCACCTCTGGGCCTCATGGGCGGGGGTGGAGGAGGGGGGGGTCTGCCCAGGCCAGAGCCAGGCTGAGAGCTGCTGTGCGCGGACGCGGGTGGGTGAGAACGCCGGGCCGAGTGCGAAGCCCAGAGGCAGAACTCCGGGATTTGAGGAGGGCAGAGGCATGGGCGGTGGGCTCGCCCGAGGTCTGCGGGGCCCGCGCACGCGTTAGCGTAGATGGCACTGAACTGGAAGAGCATGGGCGGCGGGCTGCTGCAGGTGCCCTCCACGTGTCCTCCGCGTGCCCGGCCCCTTAAAGAGGCGGAAGGAACGCGGGTGCGCGCCGCCGCAGACGTCACACGCCCGTATTTGCATACGGCTCGCGGGTCTGAGCGCGACGTAGCGTGACGTTCCCCACCATCGCGGCATCTGATTGGTCATGGCCGGCGGCGCCGAAGCGTATTTGACTTGCGCCGAGCCCGCCCAACCGCAGCCCGTTTTGCTTACGGAGGGCGGGGACAGGGGCCTCGGCCTATGAGAGGCGGTGTTGTTGCCGGCCACGGCGGCGCAGCCCCTGGAGCAAGCGAGGCCGCCGCCGCTGCCACTGCCGCAGCCGCAGGAGGCGTGAGGAGCGGACGCGAGGCCCTCGGCCGGGTAACGGCGCGCTGGGGCGGCCGGCGAGGGGCCGGGGCCGGGGCGGCGGGGG
>NC_048233.1:88960788-89022604 GCF_002007445.2 Ailuropoda melanoleuca
CCGGCGGGTTGGCCGGGGTGGCGGGCCGCGGGGCGGCGGAGGGAAGCGGGCGGCCGCGGGTAACTCGCCGCCCCGCCCCCGCCCCGGTGCGGCCCTGAAGGTCAGGAGGCGCTTTGTTCCCGCGTGGCCGTCTGCCCGGCTGGCCGGCCCGAGCCGTGACCCCGAGGGGAGCGGCGATCGCGGGGCCCCTTTGTTTTCGGGGCGCGGGGTTGTGCCTGCGGGGAAGCCGCTTTTCGGGACTGGGAAAGGGACGGGGGCGGCAAAGTTCCATGTTTGTCTTTGGGCTCAGAGACGCCGGTGCGTTTTCACCGGACTGCCGAGCCGCCGTCCGCCCCGGGGTCGCTTTCCTGAGTGCTCCCGCTGCGTGCCCGCGGAGGACCGTGTGGTCGCGATAAGACCCGCCGTCTGCCGTGGGGGGGGGGGTTGTCCCCGGGACGCGCGCTGCGGGTGTGCGTTGTGCTCGGCTCCGAGAGTAAAGAGTCGTGGGTCCGGCACCGCCTCCCCGCAGTGCTGGCTGCGCCGCTGAAGGACGGACGCCGGCCGGGGCTGCACCGCGGGGGCGCGGCTCGCTTCTTGGCACGTGCTCACTGGTTTCGTAAGGACCCGGTACCTGGTGTCCTCCCGGCCCACTGCTCGGGAGGCCCAAGGCGTTGGCCGGCCAGTGACAACGGCCCTGACCGCGCGTCCCTGCTTTCGCAGAGGGGGAGAAAGAAGTTCCACGGAGCCCAGCTCGGGTCCCGTCCAGGAGGGTTTGAGCCCGGCGATCGCTTCCAGCCCAGATTTCTGGGATGTTTACCGATCGCTAAATGCTTCCCGCAGTAGTCTGGAAATTATTTCAGCCTGCGATGAGTGATGGCTGGTGCAGGAACTTATCTGCAGATGTCCAGTGAGCTTGAGCGAAAGCCGGGTGGTGGCAGGAGGGGGACCCAGTGCAGAGATGAAGCGGGACGTGTTGTCAGGGAAAAGAAACCCAGACGCGTGAAGTTTCTCCATTTACTAGTTGCTTTTTTACTTGTTTGGGGATAAGGAAATTTTTTTTCTTTCATCTTTTAAGGTAAATGATCCTGCTGCGAGATTTCAGAGGGTCAGTGGAAGATAAGACCTTTTTGGTCAGTAGAAATACCGTTGGCAGAATTTAATTTCTTACAACATTATGGTAACAAAAGGGACTCGTTTTGTGGATAAAGTAGGAAGATTACTTAGGGACATTTTAATTAGAATTTTTAAGATTTTTATTTATTTGACAGAGACAGCCAGGGAGAGAGGGAACACAAGCAGGGGGAGTGGGAGAGAAAGAAGCAGGCTCCCAGCGGAGGAGCCTGATGTGAGGCTCGATCCCAGAACGCCGGGATCAGGTCCTGAGCCGAAGGCTTAACGACTGCGCCACCCAGGCGCCCCTTAATTAGAATTTTAAGGCTGCTCCTCCTGGTATGATGAAAATAATTTTTCTCGAAATATTTGTATAAGACGGTAGTTACTCCAACAGCATAGTGCTGTCCGAAATACCTGCTGTTACACATATATTTGCAGTCTTTTTTTTTTTCTGGTTTACCAGTGATACTGATTGAGAGCGTCTGCAGTTGTTTGTGTCTCTGTGTCATAAAAACATCTAAACGCATTTGTGAATTTTGCATTTTTCAAAATGAATATAGAATAGTGATTGGAGAGATTAGTTTCCTTGCATTCACTAACTTAATTGTTTTGATGATGTCAGTAAACTGAATCCTGAAAAGTTTACTTCTGTTTCAGGGTTATTGTCCTCTAAATATGTACAGACATTTTTTTAGTTTTGTGGATTGGTTATGTGGATTACCAGACTTTTTTGTGGTATTTTGAATGTAGAGATTTTTGTCTGTGTGAGGTAGCTCATAATTCTGTAGCGATGACGTGCATAGAGTGGGGGGGTGTCGGTCATTGCAGTGTGTGAATTTGTACTTGAATCTCTGATGACTGTTTAGCCTGTCGGGGTTTTAGCAGCCCCTTGGTGCTGGGAGCATATCAGTTTCCTGTGTCTGCAGTTGTGGCCTGCCAGCGTTGGGATTGCTCTCTTCAACGTTTTTCTTCTCTTGAGCGGTTGATAGTCTTTTAGGATCAGCCGGAGGTGACCGCAAATGGGAATGTATAAATGGCGTAATAGAGTTTAGAATTACTTATTTTTAGAGGGTTTTTTCCCTTGCTTTCTATTCGTTGTCCACAGTTTTAAAATGTTTTAAAACTGTTTTCAGAAGCTTATGTTGTATTGCCAAAAATTTTGCCAGAGAACCTAAATTTGTTTGGTTTATTTTGGAACAATAGTATGTAGTATCTGTGGGCACGCGGGTGACGTGAATCCCCAAAGGCTTACAGTCGCCAGCTCTGTGACATAGGCAGAGCCCCGGAGCTGGGGACCAGCACTGGCAGTGATGCCTGGGTCTGAGTGATGAGGCAGCACCGAGGTGTTTGTGCGGAGCTTTGTCTGGAATTGCTACATACATAAGAGGTGCTTACTTGAAGTGGGAAATATGTTCGGGCGTCCATGGCAAAAGGCTGGTGATTTCCTACCTTGACCGTTCTGCCACTGGGAGGTTGTACAAGGGGCCAGAGCAGGGTCCTCGCAGGAAGTCGCTGTCATCCGGCCTTCCTTTACTTTGTGTCATTTCTCCTGATTTAGTGAGTACTTTCATCCCCAAACCGCGGGTGGGGGATTTGTCCTTATCCCGTGGGAGACCCTTATCAATGGGCAGGGAAGAATTTTGTGTTCAACTGCTAGGAAATTTTTAAGAAGTAGATTGTGATGACCTGGATTTGTTTTCATTTGACAGCCACTCGTTTTCTATCTTGTCCTCTTTAGAGATGGCAGGGCTGCTTTCCTTTGCCATTTAATTTTAAATTTCATGAGTATTTAGTAGCAGGAGAGGTTATGTGTTTTTGTAGTAAGAAAACGGTAATAGAGCACTTTGTGACATATGCTTCTTGACCTTGGCCACTCACTGTGTTGCCTTAAATTTCCTCTTACAAGTATACTCTGCCAGCTGTTGAAACTAAATGTGCTTCCGTTCTGGTTTCATGACTTTTTTATGTACTGTGCATTTTAATGTTATCCAAAAGACTGTTTCAAACAACCTGAGATGATTTGCATTCGTTTTGTGGTAGAGAGATGGGCTGTACACCTCAAACATTGACCTATGAAAGTTGTAAGAATGCACTTGTAAATATTACACTTCAGAACATTTCATGTGTGTAGGAAAATAGCTTTCAGTGCCTTGTATCCATTCATTTTTTCGTGAGCCTCTGTATGCGCTCGGCACAGTTCTAGGTACTGGAGTATTGCACTAAACAAAGCAAAGGGCCTTTCCTTCATATATTTTCGTAGTGGGAGACAGATAAGTTAGATGGTGGTAGGTGCTTTAGAGAAGAAAAGTAGAGGAGCAGGGAACTGGGTGGTTGTGATTTTCTAAAGATTTTATTTAGAGAGCGAGCGAGCAGGGGGGAGGGGCAGAGGGAGAAGGGAGGGAATGTTAAGCAGACTCCATGCTGAGTGTGGAGCCCAATGTGGGGCTTGATCTCACGACCCTGAGATCATGACCTGAGCTGAAGGCAGACCTGCTGATGCTTAACCGACTGAGCCACCCAGGCGCCCCAGTTGTGACCTCTAAGTAGGGTGAAGAGGAAAGACCTTACAGAGTGACAAGACTTTTAAATACTGGACTAAGGGGAACTTCGAAATGTTTGCTTCATTTAGTCGTATACTAATAATTGCAGAGGAGAGAGTGGATGAGGAAATTGGAGCTGTGCAATAAAGAGCCACTTTGCCCCGAGTAAAAATAGAATGTTTGATTAAGGAAAGGAAATAAGTTTTTTGTTTCCTTCCGGAAAACTGAGGGCTTGGTCTCTTGAAAGTTTCTGAGGAGATGGCCCACTGTTGTCTGGTGGCGGTTAGATCTTGTAAGCGGCCCTAACTTCCTCTGTGTGTTCAGAAACTCTGTGGGAGAGACTTAAGGTGTGTGTGGAGTCCCTGATGCCGTGTTCTGTGCAGGCAGCATGGGGGCGGGTTGTTACCCACCGCGGTGAGTGAGGAAAGCAGAGACCGCGTGGCCACTGTGTCCTGCCAAGTCCTGTGCTGGCTCCAGTGATTGCTGCACTGAGCAGGTAGACAGCTCCCTCCCTCATGGAACTTCCAGTGGGAAGACAAATTTGCGTTGTTTATCCATCCTTTTTTTTTTTTTAATGTGTTAATAAAAAGCTTAAAACTTATGCAAAAGCAATGATCCCCCCCATCTAACACCTACCTGCAGTAATTAACTATCTGCCAGTCTTAGTTCATCTGTAAACATATACATATGATTTTTTCTTTTTTTAAATTTTCTAAAAGTTTTATCTGGGGAGAGCACACCCATGCGAGTCGGGGAGGGGCAGAGGGAGAAAATCCTCAGGCTGCCTCTGGACATGGCGCTCCATCTCACTACCCATGAGATCATGACCTGAGCTGAAACCAAGAGTTGGGCGCTCAGGCAACTGAGCCACCCAGGTACCCCTACGTATGATGTTTCAATTAAAAATTTTATAAATGTCCAAAGAGAAAGGAAAAACATATATATTAAATTATCAGTTATTACATACTATCGAAATCAGTTGGAATCCAACTTCAAGATTATCTGTAGGAGCTTATGACCTGGGCACTCTTTTTGCTAAGATACAAGCATAGTTAACAAGGACACGTTCCATTAGTTTAGAAACTTAAGTTATTTGGTTGTTTAGGACATGTTTTCACTTGCTTGCATATTGAATCCAACACAATTACCTTCTAATGCTAAGGAACATAATGGTAGGCTAGATAAAAATACCAGTTAGGGCAATGGAAATGAGATCTGGACTGTCCCAGGGCTTCATATATTGGCCAGGTTTTGTGAGTGGAAACATTGGGATTTCTTGCAGGGTGTATCCTGATTCCTTCTTAGACTAGATGGTTCCTTTGTCCTTTCTGTTGTGGTCTTAAGCTGAAACAGGATCCAGTACTCCTGGAGGACTTGGACCTGTATGTACGCAAGGGCTGATCAGACTCCATCTTAGGTTCATTGGGTGGGATCACCATCCCTTAGACTTTTATGCGAACCACGTGATTTATGCTATAGGGTTCATTAACACCACCCTCATTGAATAAAAATTATAGACTGTGATGAAATTCTAAAGTCTTACAGAGGCATTAGGTTACATTTAACTTAATTTTAGTTAATTCATTTATTTCATGGCAAGACATTGAGGATCTTTGACTTTAGATAACGTATGAAAATTTTGGTTATGTGAAGGATGACCACATTCCCCAGCTTACTCCTTCTTTGTCTCTTAGAAATGGCCCAGTTTGAAATTATACTCTAGCTATAGACTAACTGTTGTTGCTGTTGCTGCTGTTGTTGTTGTTGTTGTTGTGTGTGTGTAAGTAGGGTCCATGCCCAGGGTGGAGCTGAACCCAGGGCTTGAACTCATGACCCAGAGATCATGACCTGAGCTGAGATCAAGAGTTGGATGCTTAACCCACTGAGCCACCCAGGCACCCCTATAGACTGTTTTTAAAATTAGGAATTTAGTTATAGTGAATAATTTGCCACAAAAACTAAAAATTTCCCCATGAAAACAATTTTTTTTGTTTGGGTTAAAAATCCATAAATAAGGTTGTGAGGTAGCTTACATAAGTAAAAGCAAAACATTCATTCGTGTAATCATGGAAATTTGCATGCCAATCCAAATTTAGAATTGTAGACTGAATTAAAGTTGTTAGTCCTAGGAGGGACCTGAACTGCTGTACTTTTTCATATTTTTGAATATTCTTTTGCCTGGTGACCTGTTCATATTTTAATATGATTGCCTTTTAGGTGAAGGAGACCTTCAGATGAGGCTTCAGCATACCAACATTTAAAACGAATGGATGGTTCTATTTCTCAAACCTGCGAATTTGGTAGTTCCTTGTAACTTTCTATTTGAACTAGTCGGGATTGTAAACATGAAAATTGACAAATGGAATTCTACCTCATTTATAACGTCACCAACTCTAGATTATTTTTCCTCACATAAAGGGAGAACTGTTGAGAGGAACTGGATTTGCTGGTCTCTGCCAAGCAGCAGGGCAGTGTGTAAGCGTGTTGCAGTTCCGGAAGCCGGAGGAGGCCTGCCACGGGCCATGTGCTTGGCGCCTCGCCCGCGTCGTTGTCTTCACAGCAGCCCCTCGGGAGGCCCCGTCTAGTTTGTGGGTGTTGGAGCCCCGGTTACACAGCTAGGAAACGGCGGGGGTAGGCCTCAGAATCAGGTCACTGTGTGTCTGCTGTGCTCTAAATGTTGAGTTCTGGGTTTGCTGTTGTTTAGTCCTCAAACATAGTCTCTTTCCTGTTGTGTAAGCAAGCTTATCATTGTGTTTGTGTTTCTCCTTCTGTCCTTGATTGAGTACTTTGTTTTGTTTTCACAAGTGTTGTTGGGTTTAACTTAACTGCTTTGTCATCGTGTCACCAGAAATCGTGTTAAATAGCGCATGGCTTCACGTAGTTGGAGATAAAGTGGATCGTTGTGTGAAAAGAATCTGTTACTTCGGAGTGGCATCGTTCCACGGGAAGGTGAAGCTCTTTGGCCTGTGTCCTGCAGCGGGCTGTGTGTCACTCAGCAGCCGTTGTGCCGGGCGCTGCTTCGGGCGCTGGGGCCGCATAGTGCACGGCATAGGAAGAGCGTGGTTGCTCTCCGTTGTTCCTGACAGCCCTCCTCCGGAGCTGCTTCACTGCGGGGTCCTGACTCTGACCGAGCTGTTGGTTGTCATCGGTCCAAGGACAGCAGCAGTCATCTTGAGTTAAGGGCGGAAGTGGCAGCAGGAAGTGAAGTGGTTGGTGTGGTAGGGAAAGGTCAGGAGGGTCTGGATCTGAAATGTGCAAGGATTTTAATCTAAAATGGAACTGAAGGAAAGGAAATGGAGAATCTCACACATATGCTTTCAGAAAAATAAGACTGAGACTGATTTGCCATAAATCCTTGATTTACAGAAGATCAGAACTTACTCCACAGTTAGCGAGTGCCCGCCAAGAATCTCTCCTTAGCTTGGAGCCAGTGAACTAACTCACTGGGTGACATTTTTACTAGATTTTCCCCTTTTGGACTCTACCCACAAAAGCAGCCTTCCTAAACCTTCCGTGGAGCTCCCTGTAGCTCTGTAGCTCACTGTAGTTTGCGCGTCCTAGATCACAGTTCCCTCTGCTGTTCCCGCCGAAACTCAATGTCTGGTGACTCGACCTTGCCTCAGTTTACCTCTTTTCTTTTAGGTTGACATTACATGGTGTCAGGAGTGGGATCTGAAGGAGCCAGCCCCTGAGGAGCAACGACTCCCAGAATCAAGCGAGGTACCCACATTTAAGCCCTTTGTGCTCTTTGCTTCCGCGAGTCGCCATAACTTTCAGTTTGGTGAGTCTCTGTTATCAAGCTCCCTTCTTTTGGTTGAACCCTCAGCCTTTATTCAGGATTTGTCAGTCCTCTTTTGTTCTTAATCTGATAATGGGATCCCAGTCATCTAAATGTTTTAAGGGTGGCCCCCTTTCAGGAACCCTGGCCAGTTTTATGTTAAAAAATGATGGTGGTCCTCCCTCGTGCCTGTTTATGATTACGTGGATCAGTCTTGCTTACTAAGGGTAACTGAGGGCTCTGATGGTCATTATGGGGAACCTTTTGTCTTTTGAGACTTCTCTTTCTCCCAACTAAGTTAGAAGACCATGGCTACAAAATTAAAACAATTCAAGTGGGATAATTACTTTCATTGGTATCGGGAGGTTTCTAAACTTGTTCAGGACTCTAAAATTGCTTCCTTACAAAATATTTGTTTCCAAACTGATTGAAGCAAATAAACAACTAAAGACAGATAAAAATAAAGTGTCAGAGGCCTCTTTCTTGGTGCTAGCCAAGGTTTCCTCCTGCCCGCACTTACCCCACCCTCCTTCCATATCCCTCTTGGCCTCCTTGCCCCTCCCCTCTATCTGAACTTCCTTTCTTTCCTTTCAGTGAAAGCTCATCAACTTTAACTCATTAAAACCTTTCCTTCAAATCAGATCTTCTGAGGGTGCTGCTAAACCACCCCGAAGTGCCTACACCCCCATGGACAAAAGCTGAGCTTAGGGCTGTAATTAAGGACCTCCCCAAGGTAACTGAAGGTCCTCATAGAGTGGTGGAGGAATTCAATATTAGAACCCTGATTTACCAGCCTGGTCTCCAATCTCTGTCAGTCCACGTGCTTGTTGGAGAAGGTCAGGCCCAGCACTGGGTGAAAATAATCTCTAGGGTTTAAACTAGACCAGCCACCAGCCCTTTTATATTACCAAGCTCGCAGCATGGCCAAAAGGCTACATGAAGTCATCACTGGGGCTTTCCCCAAGCCCATGGACTAGAATAAGATTCAGGCATGTACTCAGAAGCCTGCTGAATTTGTCTGAATGTTATATGATGGCCCATGACTCTAAATTCTTTTCAAGGAAAATTCCAGGCTTCCCATAGATGTCGAGTCCACCCCAGTGGGGTTTGATTCCATGGTTGTAAATGGGACTAAGCAAGGACTTAAAACCATTAGTCATAGTAACCCGTGTGGGATGGGCATCGAGCCTCCCATAGATGGAGACCACAGAGCAGGTGTGTCATACAGGACCATGCCATTATCGCACATAGTCTGCCCACCGGAGACTGCCCATGGGGACTGTTCCCCAGGCTTCTGGGAAGGGAGTTACTTAGGATGGGGAGACTACGCTCCAGATGGGGGATGCATTTCCTCAGTTCTGTTAACATAGGAACTATTCAATCAGTGCTCAACCCCAAATTATAAACTCTCCTTTCCTTGGAGTAATACATATGTGCAAATAGTGGGGGTCTCAGATAAACTACAACATGTCCCTGGTTTTCAGCCCATGTCCTTTTTATCTGAGACCTTTGCAAGGCAACCAACCATTTCTCAGCGATTTGTCTTGCATACATTTATCTAGGATAAGATTTCCCTGGGAAAAACATTGCATTTTTTTTTTCCTTTCCCAAAGAGGAAATATTCCTTGAATTCAAATCCAATACTCAGGAACATTCAAGCCCCTTTATTGTACTCCGCAAACAAAAGAAGACCGAACTTCGGACTTGCCCCACTGTTAAGCCTGGTACCCCACTCTTTGGGCAAAATCCTCAATAGACTGAGTCTGTCGTAGTGCCCCTCCCATTAATATCCAGATTGACCCCCTCAGAACCTCTCCCAAGAATAAATCAGTAGTCTGTAAATCATAAGAGGCCTCACCAGGGCATAAGGCCTATCCTGGAAGACGATAAGGACTCATTAGCCTTTGTACTAGTCCTTGAAGCATCCCTGTTTTACCCATAAAAATTCCCGTGCCCAAGGAAGGAGATCGGTGTGGTGTCTTAAGGCAGTAAGCACTGTAATTCCTCCGCCTGGCCGTCTTTGATCCGTACACACTGTTGGTATCAAGCTCTGCTGGAGGTGGCTTTTGTTTTTGTTTTTACTGTAGTTAATTTACTTAGTGCATTTCTTTAGTGTTTCTTTTGATAGCGGTATATATAAAAAGATAATAGCCCTTTTGCTTTTATCTGGGAACAATGAGAATATACACAGATAGTTGTGCCTCAAGGCTCTACTGAGAGTTCTTACTCCACACAGATTGTAGCAGCTGACTTAAATAACATAGACTTCTCTTGAGGCTTCATCTTACTACAAATATGTAGATGATTTCCTTCTTTGCTTGCCTTCCCAAGGATGCTCTCAAAAAGACCTTGTTCACCTGTTAAAAATCTCAGTCATGGGGCGCCTGGGTAGCGCAGTCATTAAGTGTCTGCCTTCAGCCTAGGGCATGATCCTGGCATTCTGGGATCGAGTCCCACATCGGGCTCCTCCGCTGGGAGCCTGCTTCTTCCTCTCCCACTCCCCTGCTGTGTTCCCTCTCTCCCTGGCTATCTCTCTGTCAAATAAATAAATAAAATCTTAAAAAAAAAAGAAAACTTAGTCATTGAGGGACACAAGGTCTTGAACAAAAATTGCAATTTGTTCAAACCTCCGGTCTGAGATTTAGGACAATTTAATCTCAGAACGGGGACTGCTTCTTGATCCTGAAAGACTTCAAGGCATTTTAAACTTTCTGTACCCCAAAAACAAACATGAATTAGAGGGTTTTCTGGGCTGGGTCACAGTTGGCTTCCAAACCTCTTAATGGCTGAGCCCCATTGTGCCGTACAAAAGAACACCAAACCGGATCCTGTTGTTTGCGATGACCGATACTAATTTCTACTTTAAGACTTTGAAGGAAGGTAGTAAGTCCACCTATCCTTAGACACCTCGATTATCAGCTACCCTTTCCCTTTTGTATATGAGAAGGAAGGGGATGCCCTCAGACTACTTATCCGAAAACATGGGGCTGTCACAGACCCCTAGGTTACTCTGGCCAACAGTTAGATCCACTGGATGAGGATACGTCCCCCTGCCTTAGAGCTCTGCCTGCCACCATCCTTAGTAAAAGCTACTGAAGAGATAGGGGATCTTCTTCAACCCTCTTGATGTGTCAAGACTATGGAGGCTTTCTCGAAGTCACACCACACCCAATACCTTTCAGCAAGCTCTTTCCTACTGTCAAGTCCTCATTCTGACCACTCCCTCCCCATCACTCTTGTTCACTGTAAGAGTCTCAACCCTGCTACCTTCTTCCCTCTTCCACTGGTGGAACTCCCCATGATGGTCTGACTTCCGCAGATTGCCTGTTGACCCTTTGTGAGGTCTTGTGAGAAACCCCTCTGACACACACTGGTCTCTCCTGGTTGACGGGTGACTCTTACTGAACTGGAAGTGGTGAGTCCCGTGCTGGGCGTGCGGTAGCAGTTTGGAGGTTGTTGAGGCTGGACCCTTACTTTGGCTGCTTCAGCTCAAACCGGCTAAAATAGATACCCTCACTTGAGCGTGCCGTTGAGCCAAAAGCAAGAGAGCAGACGTTGATACTGGTTGCCAGTATGCCTTTGGAATGGCCCATGACTTTGGAATGTTAGGGGAAACAACAGGGCTTCCTCACTTCCAGTGGAGGTGAAATTAAGAATGGCTCCTATGCCCAAAGTCTGTTGGATGCCATACTGCCCCCAGCAGCTCTAACTGCTGCAAATCTGATTCACTGGAAGCGAAAGGAATCTGCCTCGTCGATGCCCCTGTAAGAAACGGCGCCCTTACGAGATCCGTTGACCAAACCTCTGTCGTGGTCCAGAAGACTGCTCCCCCAGCCAGGACCTAAGGGGCTAACCAGGGAAGAGCAACATCTGGCCTGTGAAAGAGAAAAGCAGAGTTGGAAATCTGAAGGCTGTTGCTACCACCAAAAGAGGGCCTCTGCTTTGGACCCAATAAGAAGCTGGTGCTTCCACTAACGATAAACTCAAACTGGCGGCCTGGCCGTTAGCCATGGAAGGACGGCAGAGGCTTTCTGGCAGAGATAACAGGGCTTTCCTCTGGTGCCTTTGAAGCCGTACATAGTCTCCCTTTTGGTAAATTGGCACCAGACATTACAACATGCCAGTGGGTGCTCCGCACCCATAAAGGAGTACCCTCAAATCTGTGCATCTACCCAAGACCTTTCTCTGTGTCTGGCCGGCAGTGACAGGACTGGCAGAAGGGGAGGCTGCCTCCCGGTCAGCACTGGTGACTACAGTGGTGCAGGACTCAGACGATCACGAGTACACTCCCCACTGGGGTCTAAGAGATGACAAGGTCTCCTCCATTAATATATCTCTGTGGTGGGGTGTTGGCGGCGGGAAGCTGATGTGCTTCCTTTCAGTGGCACCTCATGGGGAATTGCTCAAAAACCTAGCAAGTGGTGGGGACTTAATTCAACATAACTTTCTCCTTGGAAGATCCCCAGATCTCCAGTAGAACTTCCCCCACAACCATCAGACTCTCTTGTTAATCCAAATATATTGAAATTTAAACATTCCTATAACCATGCCCATGGTGCTGAAAGCACTGGTTAGTGCGTGTTGTGTGTAAATGACTGTTTTTGATCACCGAGGTCCTCTTTTATATTCTGGGGAGGGGGAATCTGGGCAAGGGGGTCTTCCTAAAGTCCTCTCTTCAGAAAACACTAGTTATTTCTTTCTATGTGGCAGAAAGATAAGCTCTACACTTTGCTGGAAAGGATGCTGTGAAGTCGTTGCCCTCACTCCTGCTGAAACCAGGAAAACCCTTCCGCCTCCCACCCCTGCGTCCCATCTGGGGTTTTCTCCTGTCTTAAAAGAGCGCATAGTAACAGGGATGGGTAGCACTTTGGGTGGGTGCCCACGAATACCCCCACAGTAGACAGGGGTTTGGATATGCCTCTGCCTGAGCCTTTCTGGGTTGGGTTGCAGAACTTCTAATATTGAAAGGTAATATTAGACTGAACTGAAATAAGCCAGGCCCCCCAAGACATGGGACATTTTCAGCTTATTTAATATGAGGAGCTAGGGAAACTGGTCAAGGAGGTTTTCCAGCCAGTAGCCGTAATTGGACTTTTTGGCCCTGGGTATAATCCTCCCAGATGTATGTACAAACTAGAGTTCTTTCCCTTCCCAAGACTTCTGAAGCTCAACTGGGAGACACATGACTGAGATTCCCCACTTCTTGATTGTTGGTTGTTCGAGTCCTGATACCCTCTTTCCATTTCCCTCCTGTGAGGGACAGACATATGAGGATGTCCCTTCAGTTCTGCAGGGCACCATCCACTCACAGCTAAAGACACCTCTGACCTAGCCAGACCCCCAGACAGATTGGTTGATCAGTGTGGCCTTCTGTGAAAGAGGTGAATCAGAGGGGGAAATCTGAGAGGCCTTAAATCTAAAACGGAGCTGGAGGCTATGAAGTGGAGAATTTCACGCACGCGCCCTCAGAACAGCGGACTTAAGGACCGTCAGGCTGATTTCCCATGAACGCTTGATTGACAGAAGGTGGAAGTTGTCTCCAGCCAGCGAGCATCCACCAAGAATCTCTTCCCGCCTTGGACTTGCTGCACGGCTCCTAACGGGATTTTCCCCTTTCGAGTCCTGCCCGTAAAAGCACCCTGCCCTGAGCCTTCAGTGGACTCACCAGTAGCTCCCGAGTTAGGCTTCTCTGCTCTTCCCGAGTCAGCTCTGTTTCTGGTCATCGGGCCTGCCTTGGTGTATCTCCTTTCTCTTAGGTTGACGGAAACCCAAGTCCACGTCATATCAGCCAGATGACCTTGGGTCGGGCATTTTGCCTTGACCGGCCTCCGTGTCCCCTCCTATACACTGGGGACGTTGCCTCCCTGGCAGAGTTGGTGTCGGGTGGAGGAGGTGGGAAAGTGCCTGTCACACAGGGCCCTTGCTAGTACAGGAGGTCTTAGACTTGGGTGTGTGGCTTGATTGGGTGTTAATGATGAGGGGCTAAAAACAAGAGCCTGTCCATTGAACTGGCCGTGATGGCAGCTTCTGGAGAGCAGGCTTTTCGAGCAGCTAGTGTGCATGTGGCCGGTGCGAGGCACTATTGGATGTGTCTGTTACATGTTGCAGGCAAGTTAGAGTTGGCGTCACCGCGTAACCAGTTTGACAGTAGGTACCTGTATCCATCCGTACTCTGTAACCCAGAAATCCTGCTGTCGCAGTCCTCCTCTTGCTGCCTAAGTAAAGAATTGGGGGCTGGGCCGACACACAAACGAAGATGTTCACACGGATGTCAGCAAAGGTGTGTTGTCGGAAAGCCGGCAGGACTCCACAGCTGGCAACTGGGAGGTACGGACGTCAGCTCTTAGGCTGTTGTCGTCGGATGTTGTTCTGAAGTCTTCCCTGCCTTGTACTTGCCCCATTGAGTGGGGGAGAGCACGAGGGAAGTGTGGGAATACTGCCAGTGTGGCCGAATGCCTGCGGCAGACCGCAGAGGACTGGGAGCTGGGAATCAGTGTTGTAGACGGCTAGAAAGGCTAGGGATTCAGGTTCCTATGTGGAGGGACTTCAGACTCAGCAGCAGGCGATGGGGACCATTGATGAGTTTCTAGAGCCCTGGCTGACCTGGGGCACGCGAGGTGGAGGGTGGCCATGGCCACTGGAGCGTTTGTTACATTGTTTTTCTCCTGGGCGCCATCTGCAAAAATAAAATAACTGAAGAAAAATGCAGTTGAGTTAAATACAGAACAATCGCAGATCATAGATTCCAGTTGGAGGTATTTTCCTTAAATACAGAAGTTTTTGTCGTTTTATTTCACCCTGAAACATTGTGATGGAGGGGTTTGAGCTTTGCTTCGATAACCTGAGAATAAAGCATGGACAAGTTATCGGCCTGTGATAGCTCTTTGAGAAGAGGCTCTGACGTGTGTTTACTACGTCTGAGATGAAGGAGCATTACCACCTCTGCTCAGCTATGCATTTAGTCAGGAGTTTGAAATTTCACTAATATCAAGTTCTTCTTAAGGAGTAAATGTCCTAGAACCTAGCTTTAATGTTTATAGGTAGAAAGTCACCTAATTTGGAGATAATCCTTTTTGTATGTGTCTGGTAGAAGTGGGATTGTACTGAGTTTGTTACGTCATGTTTTTACACAAGCGCTACCGTTGTCAGCGTAGGAATAATAGACCATACAAAACCAGTAACGTTTTGGTTTTTTTTGTTTTTTTTTTAAGATTTTATTTATTTATTTGACAGAGAGAGACAGCCAGCAAGAGAGGGAACACAAGCAGGGGAAGTGGGAGAGGAAGACGCAGGCTCCCAATGGAGGAGCCCGATGTCGGGCTCAATCCCAGAACGCTGGGATTACGCCCTGAGTCGAAGGCAGACGCTTAACGACTGCGCCACCCAGGCGCCCCCAAAACCAGTAATGTTTAAACATCCTCCTGGGGTTCCTGGGTGGTTCAGTTGGTTAAACATCCTACTCTTGGTCTCAGCTTAGGTCTCGATCTTGGGGTCACGAGTTCAAGCTCCATATTGAGCTCCACACTGGGGATGGAGCCTACTTAAAAAAAATAATATTGGGGTGCCTGGGTGGCTCTGCTTTTGGCTCAGGTCATGATCTCAGGGTCCTGGGATCGAGTCCCGCATTGGGCTCCCTGCTCAGCAGGGAGCCTGCTTCTCCCTCTGCTGCTCCCCCTGCGTGTGCTCTCTTATTCTCTCTCTGTCAAATAAATCTCAAAATAAATATGTTAATAAAAATAATAATAGTAAAATAAAAATCCTTCTGTGAGTTAGAATGTGAAAGACAATATAAGCACTAGTAAATGCTTTGAGTAGTTCTAAAATAATTGGCCTGGTAGCATAAACATATGTCCCTATTGCTGAAGTTTATTAGAGAAGGCAGATTATAATTGATTAGTCTTACTCTGAACTGTGGTCATTTTAGCTCCAAAGAGAGAGTGTTTTATGAGTAAAATGTGCATGCACTGAAATGCATAGATCCTAAGTGTAAGATTTGATGAATTTGACAAATGTATATACCCAAGAAACCAACAGCCTGTTAGAGATCTAGAACATTTCCATCACCCCAGAAAGTTCCCTCCTGCTCCTCCTGGTAGACCCTCATCCCCCACAGATAGCCAGTGACTACTACAAGCACCCTAGAAAGTTCTCTGTGAATATTTAATGATGTTAATTGTTACAATTCTTTTAATTTGTAGGAGATCAGAACATTCAGATGGCAGATAACAGGTAAGCCAAAATGGACTTTGTTTATTGGGATTTAAGTTTTAGTTGATGAGTGAGAATCAAGCCACTGGTCAGTGAATATCATTAGAAGCCCTGGTGGGATGGCTTCCCGCTCCCCTCATGTGTTTGAGCCCATGAAAAAATGGCTTCACACATAGGAAGTGTCGCAGATATTGATACTGAAAAACCTTTTGTGGGAAGTGATCCTGTTGCTCTCCAGGCCTTAATACCTCCCAGGTGAAGTCATGTGATTAACTTGACACCGTCCTCACAGTATGTCGCCTCCAGTGGTCAACTGAAAGATTTTGCTTTGTGGCTCGTCCTGAAGGTTATATTTGGTCTTGTGTAGTGTTTGATGTGGTTTGCTTTTGGTGAGGGAAGCCACTTCCGGGCATCTTTGAAAACAGATGCCCCTGTTTCTGTGAAGTTTAATTGTTCGGAGAGACTTGGGTGAGCTTGTGGAGCCACAGTGGGTATTGTGTCCTAAACACTTGGTAAGGCGGCTCTTCTTTGACCCTTTTATCAGCCGACCAAAGGACAGCGTGCACGTTGGTTGGCTAGTGGGTGTAGTTTGAGGGTGGGAGCAGATTTTTTGGGAGAAGGAAACTGTAGAAATGGAAATTAAGGAGCTTTGGCCAGGGTTGGAAATGAGAACTATGGAGCATGGCAGGGGGTAGGGGTGGGGTGTGTTAAATGGTAGATGTTTGTTTTGTTTTGTTTTTTAAATAACAGGAACATAGCTCATGGATAAACCCGTGTGTCCATAGTTCTGTCCAAATATGAAGTCGTTGGAGAGCTGCCTCCTAACGTGTTACACAAGAAAAATGCCCTTGTGCCCTCTGTCTTTGGAACTTCTTGATGGTAATACTTATTTAACATACTATCTTAGTTTTTCAGACGGTGTTCCTTCAGATGCCTTGGAGGCTGCTAAAAATGCAAGTAACGCAGGTCAGTTCACTGCCCGTGGAGAAGGTAACTGTGGGAGCGTTTGCATGCGGAACGGAGCATCTTCTCCGCTTGAGCCATTTCTCGCGATAATACAGGTCACACAAGTGAAGGATTACTGTGCTTCAAAGGTTTGGGCAGGTTAGAGTTGTTCAAGTGGAAATCGGTGCTTCGTTTAAACTTCTGGCTTCAAGTAGGAACTTGAGGCTTTCGAGAAGTAGGACGACTAGCTCGGTGCACCTCCTTGTGTCTGCTGCCGCTCAGTACTGACGTTGGTCACCCGTGACCGGTGTTTGCCATCTGTGTCCTTTCTTCTTCCCTGATCATTCTGGAGCAAACCCCAGACTCTATATCATTTTGTCTATTAATTCATAGATGTGTTATTTTTTCCTCCATTTTAAAATTTATGTAAATATACTTTTTCCCCCCTTAAACTGTTTGAAAGCAAGTTGTGGGTATCCTGACTCTTTTCTCCTAAAATAGTTTTGTGTAAATTTCCTAAAAACTAGAGTGAATGCTCCTAACCCCAGTGGCGTGACCACAACCAAGAGATGTGGCGTTGACATGACACTGTTAGCTAATACGTAGTTGTGTTGCTGTTTCCCTTCTGTTCTCGGCTGCTCCTTTTTACCCGTAGCCCACACCCAGGTCCAGGACCGTTCAGGGGTCACGTCTCAAATCTAGTTCTGTCTCCTTTATTCTAGAGCCGTCCTCCCACCTTTTCATCCTTCGCTGCAGTGACACATTGGCAGGCTGTGCACCCGGCCGTCTTGTAGAATGGCCAGGCTCTGGATTGGTCAGGTTTCCTTTCCATGAGATTTAGACTGCCGCATAGATGACCTGTTGCAGGGGGAGCACGCTGGTGCCGTTTGCCGGGGATCCCGAGATTGAGGACTTCGGGAAGGTCGTGTCTGGCAGCCTTCCCTGTTGTGAGGGTCTCTTCAGTAAGTGACCTGTCAGTTATCCTGTGGACACCCTCTTCTCCATGAGTCGTGATAAGGATCCTTGTGGAATCAGGAATGACATTGGTGTTTGCACAAGGGCGTTTTTCTAAGTTTGGCATTTCTACTGTGTATTACATTTGTCAGAGATGGCCTTTTCCTCTCTGCCCTCCCAGCCCCACTTCGGTGTTCCTGCACATTCCTAGATCAGTTCTCCTTCAGTGATTTGTCAGGCGCCATCAGTACTTTTTGGTGTGCAAATTGTCCCACTTGGCCAGTGCAGGTCTCTTCAGGCTGCCTTCTGTGTCCTTTTGCTGTGTCCCCATCAGCTTTGAGCACTCTGTAGCTTTGTGATGCTAAGCTCCATTTTTCCTTGAACTTTTCTTGCTCTGGACCTGGAGTCTACCATTTCTGCAAGGGGCCATGTTCCTTTTAGTAGGGGAGATATTTAAAAACCAGAATATAGGTGCTAGGTGTTATTGTTTCTAGGCCTTTCAGTGGCCAGAGCTAGAGGAGATGTGTCTTTCCGTATGGTGTGGTATTTCTGTATTGCACAGCTGTACGTATACACAGTTACATAAATGAAACATACACAGTGCTTCGTGTTAACGGTTTTTGATAATTAAAGTGTTAAAACTGAGTTGCCTACTTGATAGCCTTTGCTTGCCCACGTGACTTCCGTACAAAAAGGTGGGGAGAGCGCCCAGGTACCTTTGGAGTCAGGTGAGGATGCTGACTTAGGGTTTCTGGCCAGTGGGGGTGTGCAGGCGTCAGGTCAGCCAACACGGAGTCTGTACCCTGGGCCAGGTGTTGTGTTGTGCCGCTCCCTGGTCACATTCCTTACCCCTCCGTGTCTTGTTCACTCCCTGGGAAACAGTGTAGATGTAGGGGAGGAGGCCAGTGACTTGGGAGGGGGATAGTGAGGGAGTGCAGTGTGGAGGGCGTGGGTTTGGGCAGAAGGGCAGTGTAAGTGAAGGTAGAGGCCAGAACGCCTGCATGTCTGGTGCACCAGGAGCCAGAGCAAGTAGGGCTTCCTGGGATGTGAGCCGGGCTGCAAGTATGTCCTCTGAGGGACAGTTGCCTTGTCCCTGTTCTTGGCTTCTGGGCCCCCTTAGGTCTGAGGGAGAGAAGGTGAGGTGGCGGGAGATAGGCCCCTGAACTGGGAAGTGGTGACATCTTTGGGAGATTTGAGGCTTAAAGAGCTGAAGCGAGTACCAGAACTCCCTGGGTGCCTGTCAGTGGATTTCTGACCCCTCACTCAGCTGGGTAATGGGGGGGCGGGTCAGATGCCTTTAAAATACATTTGCTGAGCGCCTGGGTGGCTCAGTCAGTTAAGCATCCAACTCTTGATTTCATCTCAGAATCATGAGATTGTGCCTCGTGTCAGGCTCTGTGCTGGGTGGGGAGTCTGCTTCAGATTCTCTCTCTCTCCCTCTGCCCCCGAGATCTAAAAAATAAAATAAATTTTAAGTATTTTCAAAACATGTTTTTAAGAAGCCACTTGTTACATTTAGAAATCAAAGTGAATAAACAAAGCTGGGTAGATATGTGCTGATGCTTTTCAACCCCTGGTGGTTCTGTGTCGGGCATAGTTTAACTATCTTGGCCTTGTTTTTACCTCTTGATAGAAAAGCTCACTGATCAGGTGATGCAGAATCCTCAGGTTTTGGCAGCTTTACAGGAACGGCTTGACAATGTCTCCCACACTCCTTCAAGCTACATTGAGACGTAAGTATGCTGTGCGTGGCACTCAGTACAACTTTAAGAAGCAAAGGGGAAAAGACCGATTTCCTGATTCCTTAGAATAGGAATAAGTGGCTTTGTCATTGAGCAGACTTTGGGTGCTGAGAACTAGGTGCTGGGTTCCAAAGAGGCGCGCCCGGGCTTAGCAGGGGGTAGAGGTGCAGGCCTGGGGGGCGCGGGTGGCCCGGGGGTGACCCAGCCGGGGGGGGGGGCCCTGCTGCAAGAGCCGTTGGGCCAGGCTCAGGGCGGAGAGCTGGCTCCCTGCTGGCTCTCCCCACCCCCACGGGGGCTAGTGATACTGCCTGGGGCTAGGAGAGCTGAAGGTGGTCATGGTCTCCAGTTTTCTTGCTAGACTCCCCTGTGAGTGGGGTGGCTTTCATGGAGAGGGAATGCTGGGGCTAGGAACAAGGTTTCACAGACTAGGATTCGTTCCATGTTGGACGTACTACGTGGTAAGTGCCTGCTGTGGGGACGTGTGGAGTTATTTAAATGATTGGGGGACGGCTGGGTGTGGGGTATTGGGGTGCAGCTTGCTTAAAATCATCTTTTAGTTTTACTCCATTAGGAAGACAAGGAAAGATCATTGTAATCGTGTATTTAATGCAGAAAAGAAATGCAGGTGTTTCTGTATGTCTGCCATTTTATTAGGTCCTCACTGTGCTTCCTCCTTGTTCTCTGCCGGCGATAATCCTAGAGACGGGACTGTAGTTAGGAGTCTTGGTAAAGGACCTTTGCCCCGGGGTGGCAGGGGTCCCCTGTGATTTAAGGCTGTTAGTGCTCTCTGAGCAGTGCTGTGCGCAGGAGCAGCTAGGGCTCCGTGCGTTGTTGGAGGAAGGGTAGAATGCCCAGGCTACTGCTAGCCCTGCCTCGAGGGCTCAGCCCCGGTGCACGCTGCCCAGGAGGGCCGTGTGGGTCTGAGACGAGGCCCAGAAACCTGCTCTTGTTCCAGGTGGTGACCAAGGGCTTCAGGTTCAACATACGATTTTGATGGATTGAGAAGGATTTTGTTTCTTCTGATTTATAAAAGTAGTGCACAAACTGAAATGTTTAGAGTATAGAAAAGTCCTGGGGTGTTTGCGTTGATCGTCCGACTCTTGATTTCGGCTCAGGTCACGAGTTTAGGGTTGTGGGATTGAGCCCTGCATCAGGCTCTGTGCTCAGCACGGAGTCTGCTTGTCCCTCTCCCTCTGCTCCTCCCTCGCTCGCTCTAAAATAAATAAGTAAAATCTTAAAAAAGACAAAAGAATATAGAGAAGTATCAAAAGGCAAAGGAGCTCGCAGTTACCTGACCCTGGAAGGGGACAGACCCCACTTGTCTGTGTTGTGTCTGATTTTTCCCTTAGTGTATCAACACGAGCCCTTCATTTGGCGCTGAATAGTCTTTGAAAACATGATTTTGTACGGGCTGTGTTCTAATCCATTCAACTTGTCACTATTTCCAGTTTTCCGCTTTTACAAGTAATGCCTCAGTGGATATATCAGCCCATGAGTATTTGGTTATTTCCCTGCATAAGTTCTTGGAAGCAGGGGTGCTGGACCCGAGGAACATTCAGGTTCTGCTTTGCCTTTAAGGCCGATGAGTTGATTAGAGGGCTGCTTTGCCCTCGGGCTCATCAAACCCAGGAGGTTTTTTTTTTTAATTGCCGGTGTGGTAAGGAACAGACAGCAGTTCTTTTAAATTAACATTCTTTCGGATATTTTGTGGGATTGAACCTTCTTTCCATGTTTGATTATTTGTATTTTTTCTTTTGTGGATTATCCGTTGGCTCCGGCCCCGCCCCCCCGCCCTTTGTTGGGATGTGCATCCTTCTAATGATATTTAGGAGTTCATTTCTGCAGGAAGGATGTGAATTCCGTGTTAGCCTGAATCTATCTTAAGAAGATTGAGAAGCACGCTGCCTTACTTTGCACGCCTAAGGATGTTCTCCTTTTCCTCCCCTGCTGCAGTCTGCCGAAGGCTGTGAAGAGAAGGATCAACGCACTGAAGCAGCTGCAGGTGAGGTGCGCCCACATAGAGGCCAAGTTCTACGAGGAGGTCCACGACCTGGAGAGGAAGTACGCCGCCCTGTACCAGCCCCTCTTCGACAAGGTGGGTGGCTCCTTCTGCATTGCCTGCGTGCTTTCAGAGCTTTCTTCACGTAAAACCCGCACGTGTACGGACTGATGGATCCTTGAGCACTTCTCCTTCAAGCCCTGAAACTTAGAATCTTAAGTTATAAACACGGTGGTTTCCACAGGCTTTTCAGACATTATTTACAAACTGAATTTCTGAGTGTCTATCTTACGCTAACTCTAAGACGGTCTCGTTCTCCCTCAGAGAAGGGAATTCATCACTGGCGACGTTGAGCCGACAGATGCAGAGTCAGAGTGGCACAGTGAAAACGAAGAGGAGGAGAAGTTGGCCGTGAGTATTGTTTTCGAACGAGTGCAACTTGTGCTGTTTCCGTGCTGCTAGAAGTAAGAAGTCTCTCGTGACGTCACAAAGAAAAGAGCCCCTAACAGTAGGTGCCACTTAACCCTTAGGTGCCGTTTTGCTTTCTTCATGACGGGACTACTGAGCGGCCGGCAGGTCCGGTGCCCGTAATACGGTGACCCAGACGCGCTCTCCCTGCTCAGGCGTCCAGACGGCTCTGTGCCGTAGGCTAGTGAGATGCGGGATCAGATGAACAGAAGTGAAAACATCAGGAAAAGTCTTCCATCAAGATAAAAGCAAAGTCCCACAAGGGGAGGGGATAGGCAGTCACCGCAAGGTCGGGGTTGTGAGGAGGACGCGGCGTGTGTCCGGGCCGCCCTCCTCTAGGACCCGCAGTGGCGATGAAGTAGCCAGGGCGCACCCGGCCACTCTGGGTTGGGAGCTTCTCGTCACCTGCTCACAGCCCTCGGCAGGTCCCATTCCAGTGCCGCAGGAAGTTCCAGCATGGTGCAGGGCGACTTTGTCCACCCGATGCTTGTTTGGAAGACAAGTGGCTTTTATCGTTTCTTACCCATCAGGATTCTTTTTTAGGGGATTTTTTTGAAGTGTCTGTTATTTGTAGAAACCATGTGTTTTTGATCTTTCAAACATATTGTAGAAGCTGGCTAGTTGAGGCCGTGGCTGTGGATGAATCTAGTTGTGAATCACTTCCTCATTGCTCAAGAAAAGTCTGCCTCTGTTTATCTAAAAAGCCCTATGATCGTTTCCACAGAAGAATCCCACGTGATGGAGCGTTGCACTTGCCGGTGGCTGTTTAGCGTTGTGCTCGGCCTCCCTGGGCCTGCCCTCTCCCTGGGCCACAATGTAGGAAAGGCGCCTTTGCATGTTGCGCGTAGGCTGTCTGGTCATCTCCCTGACATCTGCGTGGAGTTTCTGTCCGGACGTCTATAGCCACCTCCTTACTGGTGGGCATACACACTGCTTGGCGTTCCTTGTTGCTGAGGGCACTGGAGTCTCTGTCCAGTGCTGGGTGGCTGCTTGTCCCAAGATGGATGTCTCATAGAGCTGGCACTTGGCACCTCCCCAAGGTTGATGGCATTGCACCATCTTCTAAAATTATGTCACAGAATCACATGTGAATGGAGTGCTTTGATTGCTTTGCTCCTTAGAAACATTTAAAAGTGTGATGTGCACGGTGGTCTTGGAGATACAGACGCAGAGAACACAGTTTTTGTTAGAAGTTTGTACAGGATTCTGAAATTTACATTCTTCATTAAGTCATTGAATGTAAATGTGTTGCGTTGTGGTAACTGTTCTGTTTGGCGCCTTTATTTATTTATTTATTTATTTATTTTTAGGGAGATGTGAAAAATAAAGTAGTCATAGCAGAAAAAGAAGCAGCAACACCAGAGGAGCCAAACCCCAAAGGAATTCCAGAGTTCTGGTTTACCATCTTTAGAAATGTAGATATGCTAAGTGAATTAGTCCAGGTAAGCAAATTTCCCCCTTACAGAGAGATTTTAGGCTGAATAACTATTTATGAACCACTTAACTCAGAGTTTAGCCGTTTTTCGTGGTGGGTGGAAAGGCACTCTGTGTGACCAACAGCTCCTGTGAGTGGTCTTGATCTCCTGGGGCGGGGTCTCACTCTTGGGAGCCTCCATGCTACCTTCTCCCACAGTGCTGCTGGGAAGGCCTGCGCCTCTGCGGCTGAGGCACGACTTGTCTTCTTACCTTCTTACCTGAGGTCTGCCGCCTCACCCCAGAAAGCCCATGAACAGCCTCGAGACCCTTCCCCGTCGTAACTGTGAATGGGCAGGCAGGAAGGTGTGAGGGCAGGAGACCAGGAAATTGGCCAGCAAGGTCCGTAGCTGACCGAAGTGTTTGTTCTGGTTCTGTCTTCAGAAACGTGAGGGCCGGCAGGCCGGGTCGATCCCTGTATGCATTGGCAGCCCGTGGTAGTGTGAAAACGGTCGGGCTCTTGCCCTCCCTGCCTGGCCTTGATGGTTTCCAGTGCTCCGGGCCAGAGAGAAGTGGCACCTTGTTGCTGGCCCCTGGGACCGCTTGTCAGTGCACAGATACGGGTGGCTTCCTGGGAGTTCCTGCTTGACAAGGCCAGAATGCCAGCAGGGCTGCTGAGCCAGTGTCCAGGAGTGTATGCAACGGCGAGTCATAAGGGACGTGTGTGTTTGGAAAAAGCCCACTAGAAATTTCTTTTTTTCTCTTGATCAGGAGTATGATGAGCCGATCTTGAAGCACCTGCAGGATATTAAAGTGAAGTTTTCAGACCCTGGGCAGCCCATGGTGAGTACTGCTTGATTGTGCTCCTGGTTGGCACCAGAGCAAGTCAGGCACTGAGGGTGAGGGGGCTCGGACCCGGGGCAGGAGATGCTCGCCAAGAACTAGAATGTTGTCACGTGGCTTTCCTGGGCCTTGCCCAGCAGCGCTGCACAGCCTGGTAGGCAGCTCGGTGGCAGGTGCAGGAGTCCACGCAGCACTGGACTCCTTGGCCGCGGTGCCCGCCACACCCTCCGCCGCTGTCTGATCAGGCTTGTTCCACGTCAGAAAGGGCGATGTTTTTCTCCTAAGCGTCTCCTCGGTTTGTGAGGATCTGACATCTGTCAAACAGGATGGTAGGTACGCACTCAAATCTGATCGGCACTTTAATAGAAACCCAAGATGCTAATAGAAGCCTGCCAGGTTTTACCTAAAACATAACTGTAGGTGGGCAAACCTGAGTGACGTGTCCTTGCTCTGGCACACAACACCCCTTCCAGCAGCTTGCTGCACTTAGAGAGGGCCCTGACTGAAGCCAGCCCTTCCTTTCCTCCGGAGAGCAGGGCCCGCCACCGTGTGTGAGCTGAGTCCTCGCAGAGGCACTGTTCGTGGCCTGTTAGTCTGGCTGTGGCTGACAGGCTCCATTCCGGTGCCACAGCAACTCCAGTGGCTCTTGACTGACTGACACGTGGCTCTCAGTTTCAGGTCCTGGGGACACGGCCTGGGACCTGGCAGATGAGAGCCAGCCTGTGTGGGATTCCCCTCCGCGGTCCTGCAGGTGCCTTGCTGGAGCAGGGGGCAGGGGACACCCGGGATCTGTCCCTTCCACTTCCTTGCCGCACTTACTCTGGGAGGTGAAATCCAGCTCTCCCTCTGCAGGTGGGGGCTCCCATGGGCACAAGCTGGCATGATGCCTGCTCACAGGCTGAGGGGAACCCTTTCCTACTGCACCCAGTTAATTGGGTTACCGCCGGGCCTTTTCCTTGGCCTATGTGGAGGCTGAGGCCTCGCGCCCCTTAGGGGCCATGTGGGGCAGTCTGAGGATGTTTGCTTGCAGTGTGGGGGGCAGGGAGCTGCATACTGTTCTAAGATTCTGTGTCAGTTTTTTCCTGACACTTTTTTCTCACCAGTGATTTGTCCAGAATCCATTTATTAATTTTTCCCCTCTGGATCAATTCTTTTTTTCTTCCTTTGCTCTTACTAGACACATGTTTGATGATTTCCTGGGTCTGTTTTCTTTCTCAGCCAGTTTTCCTCCATCTCTTACAGTGGTTTATAGACAGACTAGAGCCCTAGTGTTGGTAGAGCATGAGCCAGTCGTCCTTCTCCCCCTCATCACGTCCCCCGTTAGAAAAGTTGTGCACGCTGACTGTGGAATGCTGAGAAAATACGGGGAGGTGTAAAGAACAGTGTAGAGATCTCTCACCTTTGGAGTCAGGTTCCCCATAGTCTTTGTCTTTTAAAAATTATGAAATATTTTAGACAAAATTAGAAATACAACCATCTAGCCTCAGAATGAAGGAGGGCCAGTGTTTTTGTTTCTCCCGTGACCACGCCTCTCCTCCTCTTCAGGGTCGTCCACGCTTACCCTGCAATAGAGTGGGATTACACGTGTGGACAGTGTTGTACCAGCTCTGCTGGGTGGAATATAGTTGTTACTGCCTCTGTGGGCTGTAAAATGGTTTATTTAGCATTGCCCACACATGCCACTGCCACCGCCACCCCATTCTGAATTGTTGCATTATGGTCAGCA
Source organism: Ailuropoda melanoleuca (assembly GCF_002007445.2). Lineage (NCBI taxonomy): Eukaryota > Metazoa > Chordata > Mammalia > Carnivora > Ursidae > Ailuropoda > Ailuropoda melanoleuca. The sequence continues at coordinate 88,986,497 of NC_048233.1, forward strand.
TACTTGAACCCAGATCTTCTGTTTAAATCTTGGGTGATTTCCTCGGTTCAGATTCCTTTTAGTGTAATTTTAGTGGGTTAAAGGAGGTGAACACTTATAAGGCCCAAAGATTGTTCATGACGTATTTTTCACACTTTCTTTTTTGTAGTCATCGTGGTTTTGTCTGTTTTGAAATAATTTCGAGCGTAGTGCGGAGCTTCAGCAACAGAGCGGAGTTCCTGTGTGCTGTCTGCCCGGACTGGAGCCGCCAGCTGTGGCCCTGTGGGCAGTGTGGGGTGGGGACCGCCTCCTGGGCTTCCCCGTGTGAGTGTGGGCATGGGCGGTAGGCAGGAGCGGGGGCTCATTGTACACTGAAGTACGGGCCCTGTTGGGCACCTGCTGTGGCTGACCTGGCTGTAGGGGATTGTGTGTGATGGGGGTGGCCTCATTGTGGGCTCTTTTCTGTAGGACTTGAACCCTTTCTTCCTTTCCCTTTCCCTTTCCTTCTTAAAGATCTTACTTATTTCAGACAGAGAGAGAGTGCATGAGTAGCGGGGAGGGGCAGAGAGAGAAGCAGGCTCCCGGCTGAGCAGGGAGCCCGATGCAGGGCTCAATCCCACGACCCGAGCTGCAGGCAGACAATTAACCGACTGAACCACTCGGCGTCCCTTGGACCCTTTCCTGATTCATCCCCAGTTATGTGTTACACTAGGACTAAACAGAGGCAATGGGGAAGGAAAAGATAGGAAAACATGAAGAAAGGAAACCGCACACTTGGTCTGGAGAGCTGATAGGGAAGGAAGGGGGAGATAAAGGAGTGGTGTGATCCGTGTCCGTGCCGAGTAGGGAGTGCGGCGGATCCCCCGTGTGGATGCCCGTGAACCCTCCCTGTCCCCTAGGGTGCCTGTCCACGCTTGTGGTCGCACCTGCCGCACTTCTGGGGTCATAGCCTCCTCCTCACTGACGGAACACATATTCTTGCCTCAGGGCGGGTGTAGCCCTGGGGGTTGGGCAAGGAGTGGAGAGCAGGGGTCACATGGGATGCTGTTGCTGCTCTTGCTGTGCCAGACCAGGGACTCGAGCTCTGCGGGGTCCAGTTTCCACTTCCCCCTTAGTGGAAGTGGTTTGGTTTTAGTCTTTTTAATCTACCTTTTCTCAGTTGATGATCGCACCGTTACTATGAAAATTGAAATAGCTGGGGCGCCTGGGTGGCACAGCGGTTGGGCGTCTGCCTTCGGCTCAGGGCGTGATCCCGGCGTTCTGGGATCGAGCCCCACATCAGGCTCCTCTGCTATGAGCCTGCTTCTTCCTCTCCCACTCCCCCTGCTTGTGTTCCCTCTCTCGCTGGCTGTCTCTATCTCTGTCAAATAAATAAATAAAATCTTTTAAAAAAAAAATTGAAATAGCTAATGTTTAGCAAGCGTTGCCTGTAAACCTGTATGAGCCCTGTTGTAGGTGCTTCTGTAGTCAACTTAGGGAGAGAGAGGATTGTTCTTTCCACTTTACAGAGGAGGAAACAGCAGCACAGAGACATAGAGTGACTTGCCAAGATCACACAGCACTTACAGCAGAAGTGATGTGAGCCGAGTCCGTCTTATAATGTATCTCTACAACTCACTTAGCCAGCGCCCTCTCTTCTTCCTTAAAACAGGGCTGAGGCGAGCGTCTTTGCACAAACCGATGGTGCCCCCACCCAGGTAGCTTCCCCACGATAAATTCCTCAGAGTAGAATTACTGGGTCAGAGAATTTTATTTTACTTTAATTTCTTGATCTTGCTAGATGGTCTGTTAAAAAGCTATTTACAGTCTAGGAATGGGCCTGATTTCCCAAAACACGTGTCAGTACTACATATTTATACATAGGTGAGAAAAAAGCAACAGTCTTCCCTACTGCCACTTGACTTCGTTCGTATCTGCTGTTTTGTATGCACCCTGCGCCCATTTTTCCTCTTACGCTTGTCTCTTCAGATTACACAGTGCTTTGTGAACAGAGGATGAACTTGTCCTTTTTGTGGTTTGAGGAGGCCCAGGCGGTGCCCCCCACCCCCGCAATCTGGCCCCTTTGCGTGGCAGAGAAGGCGGTGCTCTGCCTGAGCCCAAGCACAGAAGGAGGGGAGGGCTGGACTCCCGCTGCCTGGTTTCCCCGTCTAGTCCGGACCCCCCGCCTCCTCCGGGGTGAGCCCAGGCCAGCAGAGGAAGCTAGGGTTTCCCAGGAGAGCTTGGACCCCCACTGGGCCGGGGGCCTCGGGGGCACGACTCTGCTGGGCTAGAGCGCAGCAGGTATCCCCCACCCGTCATTCGTGTCTGAACCTGGGGCTGCTGTTTTTGTAATAAAGAAGTTTGATATGTGGCCATACCTGTTGCACTTCGTGACGGTTTCTGCCTGTGGCGTCCCACTCAGAGAGGCGCTGTCTCCAGTATGCACCATGTGGTTCTTGAAGTCTGTCACTGGTTGCTTGTAGGTTTTTAAGTGGTACTTACCTGAGTTTTTGTTTTTAGTCTTTTGTGTTAGAGTTCCACTTTGAACCCAACGACTACTTTACCAATCCGGTCCTGACAAAAACGTACAAGATGAAGTCAGAGCCAGATAAGGCCGATCCCTTTTCCTTCGAAGGTCCTGAAATAGTTGACTGTGACGGGTAAGGACCTGCCATTTCAGCTGCTTTTTCTGAAACAAAAAACAGATGATTTTAGAACTTAACGAGTAAGAGAAATTAGGAATAAAGTAAAATGTCTTTAATCTTCTTGAAATCCCAGAAGACCAAGATTTACGTTAGTCATTTCTGTGGATTGTTGTGACAGCCTGCACTGGGAAATGTGTCATGAGGTCACATGTGTCAAATGGGGGCAGGTCGCCCGGTCTCCCCATCGGACGGAGGGCTTGGGTTCTCTAGGCCCTTTACATGACACTGTCCTCACTGAACTGATAAACGACCCTCCGCAAATATTTGTCGAGTGAACGGATGAGTCCGTGCAGGACAAGATTGGTCAGTTGCTTGCTTCGGAAATTGGTGGGGCAGTGTAATTGTTTGACTCCTACTGGAGCGCCTTGGTGATTTCAAGTGAGATCACCAGGAAGAGAATGTGGTTTGGAGTTCTTTCCTCTTGGTTTGAGATGGTTTGGGAAATTGTTCTTGATTTGGCACAGTTACCCTTACTCACTGGAACCAAGTACTTCCGAATCCCCCGTATAAGCAGTCAGAGCTTTATGAGAGCCCCGCTAGACTGGAATGGCGAGAGTGGCTCTCTGAGCACGCATTTCCCAGGGCCAGGCCGTCGTGTGAGAAGTGGGCCAGGCTTGCCGGGCGTGTTCCCGAGCAGACGCTATTCGCGTTGCCAGGGGTTCCCTGTGGGTCCGCAGTGATTGCAGGATGAGTCAGCATGCGGGGCTCGTTCCCCGGCCGGGCCCACTCTGCAGCCCAGACCCAGCGCGCTTCACCCTGATCTGTACTTTGTGCAGCCGTCGCCTGCCGCCTCTCCAGCTTGTCCTGCTCGCTTAGCTGCTGGAGAGTGGGTGACTGCAGGTGTGCTCTGGGGTCAGGGCAGACGTAGCAGGTGACAAGCTCTTGAGCACCCTCTGGGCACCTTAGCGCAGCCTTGACCAGGCTTGGTCACAGCAAACACACTTGGGGAGGGTCTCAGGGAAGAAGCCCCCTGCTTCAGATGCTGCTCCCAGCCAGGGTGGTGGCAGCCCAGGCCGCCTGGCCAGTTCCCTGTCACCAGCCGTGCCACGGACGTCACAGATGTGCAGTGCTGGCTGGCAGGCTAGTTTTCCTGCGTTGTCCACGTTCAGCCTCTGGCTGTGCCTTGTCTACCGTGGACGTTCGTGGTCAGTGTTTCTCAGGCCATATGTCTGTGTGCATGATGGCTCTCTGTCCCTGTAGGTGTGCTATTGACTGGAAGAAAGGGAAGAATGTTACGGTCAAAACAATCAAGAAGAAGCAGAAACATAAGGGCCGAGGCACGGTGAGAACAATTACCAAACAAGTTCCCAACGACTCGTTTTTCAACTTCTTCAGCCCGCTGAAAGGTGAGTGGGTTGTGTTGTGGGCGTTGATGATGTACTCCGCGTAGTGGCTTCGTTACCCTCAGAGTCTGGTCTGGGTCCTCGGGCGAGTGTGGCCAGTAAGGACACGGTTGCCGTGCCAGGAGCCACGGTGCTGGTGCTCGCGGGGTGAGGGGCGGTAGGGGAAGGGGTCCTCCTTGTAGCAGGAGGGGAAGGTCTGGCAGGTGCTCTGAGCTCCATGCTGAGAAAGCTGGAGTGACCCCAGGAGCACCCCAGCCGGCACCTCCGGCCTCACTGCTGTGGCCCTCTGGCCCCCGGCCACCCGTCTGCCGCAGGCCCCTCCATCGTGGGGCGCCCTCCAGTTACACCCGCGCAGCTCGGGGAATACCCCCGCCCTCTCTTCCTCATAAATTCAGTTATGTTTTGGTTTCCTCCGTGACTTATAGAACTTATAGAACTCAAGGGGTCTTAGGGTTTGTTTTTCATGACAACACAAGCAGTTGGATGTCCAGTTTTGAAAGACTAAGCTTGGAAACTTCGATCCCCCCCCCCACTTAGTCATAAAATAAAGACAAAGAGTGTAACCTCGGGAAGTGAGCAGCAGGTTTCGAGAGTAAATACTGGCAAGTCCTAACAAACTTTTCGAGAGAATGCGAAGGCCAGGCCGGTTGGCAGTGTTCGAATAGTGAGGATAAAACATTTTCTCTTTATTTTCCATGAACACAAACAGATTGAAATCTAGAAATGCCCGTCCCTGCCACAGGTAGTTGGTAGGCCTGTGAGCTATTCACCCTCGGCCACGGGGTGGCTCCACTCTCAAGTGTGAGCCTTAGACCGGGCCTTTGTCCCTGAGCCAAGGGCCCTTCTCAAGCTCTGCCCTTTACCCTTCGGCCCCGTATCTTTCTGGGATTTGTCTTTGAGCCTAGGGGAGCCATAAGTGTGGTTCCGTTTCCTTGTTCTAGACGGAGAATCCCCTTTGGTGCTCACCTGCGTGCACTCGCTGTGACGCAGAGGGGCTCTGGGTGCTAAACGCAGTGGCTTTGTTGGAAGGTTTCTGAAGATGGGATTTTTAAGTAATTTAATATAATCAAAATGAAATTGAGAGGACTCAGAATTTGGAGGGGGTGACTTTTGGGGTTTTAAAACTCTCCTATGATGGTTGTACAACTCTAAAAATGTCCTAGGAGTCATTGAATTGTACGCTTCAGTTCTCTGGTAGATAAATGACGCGTAAATGTAGCTATTTTTAGAGTAATCACGTATAACATCGTGCGATGAGCTCTGTAAACAAATAGAGAGTGGCTGGGGTGGTGATGGGGAGCAGGCAAGGAGAAAGTGTTGGAATTGAGGTCACGTGTTCTGAAATGAAGGAAACCTAAGCTGGCTGGTCCGGTGCCCTCCTTGTCCTTAAATCTACAAAACATGTCCCAGAGTCACGTTAGCCAAGTCCTTGTCCAGAGTCCCCAGACCCAAATCGTAGCCCATGGGGGGTGCTCATGTGCCAAGACTCAGGGAACGTGCCACAGGGTGCTGTTGACATGCCAGTGCCAGCCCGTGGGGAACGGCCGAGCTGGGAGAGGCCGTGAGAGGCAGGATGAGGCCAGCGCCATAAGCCTCCAGCTCCTGGCAAGAGCATGCACGTGTGTGTGTGGAACTGCGCCTTAGCGAGCCATGCCACGCTCTGTGGTGGGCAGCGACCAGCAGCTCTCCTGCCCACAGGAGGTCTTTCCATTTCGTGGGAAGAACTTTCTGCTTCAGCGCTGTGCTCTCCTCGCCCCTTGCCGCACGGACACACATGGTGCCGCCCCCGAGGTGCAGTGCTTTGGAGTCAAGGCTCGAGGGTTTTCCTCCTCCGTACAGAAGCGTGCAGGGTTGCAGGCACCGGTCCACTCTCCTTAAAGCGTAAATGCACCGAGTGGCCACATCTGGGGCCCCTCGATAGGCCTGTCTGCCCGTTAGCACTATGATAGGAAGTGCTTTTCCCCAGTTGGCGTTCCCAGGCAGGTCAGGCGGGGGTCAGGGCACCATGGGAGGCGCAGGTGCCCCTGTTGTACCTTCGCTGTCTGCGGAGCTGCCCACATGTACTTGCAAAGGTTTTGGTTGTCATTGTAACGCTCATGTTTTGTCTTTTTTTCCCTAGCATCTGGAGATGGAGAATCACTGGTAAGCTTTGTGTCGTCATCAGATCTCTTGTGCCACCATATTCTTTATCTCCAGAGTAGTGGCCTACCTTCTTTTCAGTCCCTCCTTCCTCCTCCCTGAGACTCGGGTGCACTCTGTTCATAACACTGTGGGGCGGAGCCAGAGCGCATGGGTCTGGTGTGCCCCACCATCCCCAGCAGTGCTGGATCCCCCCAGAGCGAGGGGTGCGGTGGCGGTGGGGGGCATGGTGCTCGCCTGTATGTATATACTAGTTAACGTTGAGGTTTTCCCTTTTCAGGATGAAGACTCAGAATTCACATTAGCCTCTGACTTTGAAATTGGACACTTCTTTCGTGAGCGGATAGTCCCGAGGGCCGTGCTGTACTTCACGGGGGAGGCCATAGAGGATGATGACAACGTATGTGGGCAGGAGCCCCTGGGGCTTGCCTCCAGCAGTACGGGGTGCCCTGGGTGGCAGCCTGGGGGACCTCTGGTGTCGGGGGGTTGGGGGCCGAGGAGGGCTCTGGGGACTGTTGGAGGAGAGTGCCAGCCCCGTCCAGGGACAGCATCCTCAAAAGGCCACAGGTGCTCACCCTGGCCTACTTAAGGTCTGTAAGCTTTGGGTGACTTGGAAACGTGAGGAAGAATCTCATTTTCAGAGGTGTGGCCACAGCAAAAGTTTGTCCATGGAGCTGACTTCTGCTGGCCTGTGGTGTGCTGGCCCCAAAGACTTGAAACCCGCGGTGCACCGAAGGGTGGCCAGGCTGAGCAGGCCCCTTCCCCCCCCCCACCCCCGCCAAGCACAGCCTAGCTAGCTGTCCTTTGACTTTCACCTGCGGTAGCTCTCCGCCATAACCCAGGCTCACTCGCTGCATCGTCTTGATTCATGGGAGGAAAGCTTTGTTGTATAGTGTGCTGCTAGCAGTGTGTTTCAGGTATGTATTCCCTTGCTCTCAGAGCTCTTAGGTTTCCTGGATGGTTCTAGGGTTCCTTTCTAAGTGGTCTGTCGAGGCTTCAGACGGGCAGCAGGAGCCAGGCAGGTTTGCGTTGCTTAGTGGCCAGAGGCAGTAAAGCCTGCTTCTCACACTTTCTGTGCTGACGGTCCCAACCTGGGGCGTGGCCCATCCAGTGTGTGAGCTGTATAGTCCAAGACTCATTGGCTCGGAAAGGCTGTTTGTCCATCCCTGGGCCGGGAGGTGGTTGTGGGCAGAACATGCGGGCACCCGAGTCAGTGTAGTGTTGGCTCATCCAAGCACTCAGGTTACCGCCGAGGGTTGAGCTGACGGCACAAACTGCAGACCAGCTCAGTCCCGTAGAACTCCTGTGATGACAGAGCACAGAGTGGTCCTCGGCCTGCCTGCTCTGTCCACGGTGGTGGCACCGGCTCCATGCGAGAAGGAAGATGCAGGACGAGTCTGTCGGCAGCTGAGGCACTGCGTGTTCACGTAGCCCAAAAAACGTGCTCACGACACACGGAAGGCGCATCTCTAGACCAGCGGCCTCCGTGCTTTTTTGCTCATATGCCCATCAGTTTTAAAACTTGAATGTGGAGCATATCTGTATGTATTTACTTAAAATACAGGCAGAGTGGATGGTGCTGGTGAGCCGTGCGGTGGCTCTGCTTGTCCTCCCGTGTGCGTCTCTGCTCCCAAGGCCTCTCGTGCAGGTGCTGCTGCTGAGCAGTGTAGTGGAGGGGTGAGGAGGGGGCACCCCACTCAGGCCTTCTGAGCCCAGCGTCCTGGCTTCACCACTCAGCCGGAGAGCCTCTGTGCTGCGGTGTCCTCACTGGAAGGTGGGGCTGACGGTGGGGACTCTGGTGGCTCGTCAGGCTCGTAGAACGCCTGTCGGCACCATTACTGAGTGCGCGGTGGGATGAAGGTCAACTTGCCGGGGTCTGATCCGTTGGGAACCTTGCACAAGCACTGGACATCGTTGCAGGAGGGAATGGAGGCAGGAGTGCTGGTTTTGTCTTGCATGTTCTTCCAGCTCGGCTTGCTCGTCCCACAAGCTCTGTACCCCCACTTTGTAGCCCCGGTTCTACATCAGTGTGAGATGTGTTTGCCACAGGACCCTGCAGGCCCCTTCAGGTCCAGAGTGAAATGAGCTCCTTAGAACCTCAGAAAATCCACACTTGAGCCTGTTGGAGGCTAGTTCCAATCTCAGCTAAGATGTGATTGGCTACAGGACCTCAAACCAAGGTCTTTCCCTGTCAGAGGCTGGTAAGGGCACCGGGGCGGGCTTGGACCCCTGACGGCCCAGCTGGTGCGGGAGGGCGTGCACGCTGGGCCTGCCGTCTGAGCTGGGCCCCGCCAGCCCCCGGGCCCCTACAGGTTTTGTGTGAGCTGTCACTAGGGAATACATGTGCAGGCTCCAACAAAAGGAATGTTCTTAAGAAGCCCACTAAGTCTTGCGGTCCCTCGTGTCGTACGGGATAGTGATAAGGTTTGTTCTGTTTCGTGTTTGACCTTGATCTGAGTCTGATGTGTGGAGCTGGAGTGAGAGTCTGAGCTGTGATGTCTTTGGACCTAGGAAATTCATTCAAGACCAACCGATGGGCTTCTCTTCTATGCACTTAAACACCAAGGTTTTGTCACGTTTTTATTATGTAAACATTTACCTTTGTGTGAGTTTAACCATTGAAATTCCCCTATCTGCATAGTAACATCATGCTCCTGGTTTGCTTAGATGAGCCAGTTTCCCAGGTGATCCCAGTGCGTTCTCGTGCTGACCATCTCCTTTCTGCACCCTTCTCCATCCTCAGGCCTTGTTTGGAGTGGTTTTCAGATACCCAGCACCCTATGAACACAGCAGGGCTTGTGAACAGGCGGCCCCGCAGCACTGGCCCCAGCCTGGCCCACAGTGTCGGAGCCGAGGTGCCCAGTGGCAGACCGTGCCCCCCGAGAGCCCTCTGCCCAGAGGCCAGGCTGCACGTCCATGTCCCCCAGGCCTGACCAGTGGGGGGCGCTTGACGGGGACTGTGCCTGGGTCAGGCTGCCCTCTGGCTTTAGAGACCTAAATCTTGTTTCCTTTTTCCTTTTCCAGTTTGAAGAGGGTGAGGAAGGAGAAGAGGAGGTAAGACGTGGCCACCGTGGAGAGTCCTTTCCCTGAGGCTGTGCTAGGCTTCCTCGGCTGGAGCGGATGGAGGTTACAGAACCACCAGTCGTACCTGGTGTGTGTGGAGCTGCCTCCGGGCCTCCACCCTGTCGAAACCGGGTGGCGGGGTGGGAGGGGGGTTGCACAGCAGGTTCTGTCCCTGTGTCCAGTTGTTGATCCCGCGATGGGCTTAGGAGACGGTGGTCGAGCAGACAAACTGCGTTTTCAGTGGTGTGTGGTTATCGCTGAGAACCACAGGTGCTCAGAAGGGGTGACTTAATCACTTAGGGACAGTGATCATTGATTTCCCACTGGTGGAAGGGTGGCTTCCGTGTGGAGCGTGTGGGTCCACAGAAGTTTAAATCCCGTGTGTGCAGCTCGCTCTCCCCCTTTCACGCAGGAGCTGGAAGGTGACGAGGAGGGAGAAGATGAGGATGATGCCGATATTAACCCCAAGGTCAGTTGGGGGGCCGCCCCACCCGCGACTGGCGTGCTGCTGCGACGTCGGGTCGCGTCCCCGTGCTCTAGTCAGAACACGGACAACAGACCAGGCTTGAGCGACCCCTTCTGTAGGATTTAGTGCTCAGTGTGGGTGTCCAGTGAAGGCTTTCCCAGCTCTCTGGCAGCGCGCTCTTGCCGTCAGCTCATTCCAGAGAGCAGCATTGTGCTCCAGACCTGTAGTCCACTCGGTGGAATGGCTGAACGACGACGTGAATGAGCTGTTTCTTGTGTTTATTTTTGGAAAAGGTGCAAAGAAGGAAGTTTCAGGGGTTATTTTTTTAGCAAATAGAGTAATAAAATTGTAGACATAGTTTTACAATTGCCTTTGGGCTGAGACTATTCAGAAGCTATGTCTAAATATTTCCAATTATTGAAAATAAACTGGGAAGCTTTGCTTTAAAAAAAAAAAAAAACAACCCAGGAAACCAAAAACAGAAACAAAAAAACAGAGATTGGGCAACCCCATTAATTTTACCTGGGAGTCTGGTTATTTACTGATGGTCAGATCAGTGTAAGTGAAGGCACTTGCCCCTTGGCACAACCCTTCGATCCAGAACCGCTTTAATGCAGCGCTATGAGGCCGTGGTAGGACACCCTCTGGGTCGCGAGCGTGAAGTCGATAGCTCTCTGCGTGGTCTTGGGCTGCCCGAGCACTAGCCTTACCTGGATCTCAGTTTAACTAGACTGTGTGTGCGTGTGTCCGTCCTCCGTTTTTGCCCGAAGTGGAATGTGCAGTAAATATTGGGGTAATAACCGAGCTCTGTAAGTGTTCTTCTTTTTCTTTTTAACACCAAATGTTTCTGTAAACGCATGCTTTACAGTTCAGCTCCTTCTAGGAAAGGATGGGAGGTGGGTTCAAACTTTTTTAAACGTACCATATAAATACTGCTCTGGGACATCGCTCACAGTGATGCTCACCTCTGCACAGTCGGCCTGTCTAGTGCGGGGGGCCGAGTGCAGGGGCCCCTGTGCTCGGCTCTGTGACACAGGGGCCCTGGCTCGGGTGGCTCGCACTGGGCTGGTGGGGGGTGCTGACGCACGCATTCACGGTTTGGATTCTAGAGCAGAGACAGGATGGTTTCCAGTGGGAGCTCCGTTAACTCCGTCACTTGTCGCTTCCTTCTGTTGTTTGTCCTTTCCTGTCTCCTGCCACGTCTGTTTTCTGGAAGCACATTCTCTCACAAGTCGTCCGGCACCTAGAGGGTTGTGAGGGCTGGTGCTCCCTGGGTCTTCGTGTGTGCTGTAGGTTGGGGGAAGGTGAGGGATGATAAATGGGTCACTGGTGGGAGGTGCCAGGACCGCCAGCCCTGTGCAGCCGGGAGGGCCCGAGTCTTGTCCTTCGGAGGGATTGGTCATGTCAGATTCTCCACAGGAGGAGGTAAACAAGGGAGAAGGGATGTTTTGGTATGAAATGTACAGATATGGTGGGTTGGGGTTGTTCATCTCAAGCTCAAGAATTTGTAGCCCTTTGTGTCATGAGAAAGTGGCTGTTTCCGCCTGTATAGTTTTGTGCATTTTGTTTTCTTTTATTCTGACACTTCCTTTCAATTTTTTCCCCATTTAGGTGTAATTTTTGTCTGTTATTCATGCATTTTTAGGTAAGGTGGAATTCCATTCATTCCTAATCCAATCTTCTGATCTGTGCTTTGTAACAGTGTCTTGTTGTGATTTTGTGGCTAGAGGGAAAGCTGCTGGCCAGGCACACTCGTGTGTGCTAGGCTGAGCGCACGGCCTTCTGAAGAACAGTACTTTTGCGCAGGTGTCCGTTGTGTGGACTTCGAAAACTGTCAGAAACTACATTTGGCTCCTGCCTCCTGAGCCCCGTGTGTGTTGCTGACCAAGGCAAAGGCGTGACTGGTGTGGCGTTTTCTTGGGGGTGGGCCTGCCCTCCAGCGCGCGGGGCTGGGAGACGGGGCTGGGAGACGGGCAGCGTGCGCTTTCCATGGAGACCGTGCTGCAGGGGCCCCGCGGGGGTCAGCCTCACCCCGGGCAGTGGCCCGCAGCCGCTGTGCTGGTTCTTGACACGTCTCTGTCAGTTGTCTCCTTTCTAACTTCAGGTGTGCTGCAGACCAGTAGGTCACGAAGGGCTGCCTGTACTTGTGACTGTGCTGGAGTTAGTGTCCCAAAAGCTGCAGTGGTGGCGTGGTGTGGTGTTAGTAACGGGCGCTCTTAAGCGTTTTTGGGGTGCTCTGACTGCGTAGGGAAGAGCTGGGTGCTGCGTAGGGAAGAGCTGGGTGCGGGCCATGGCAGCTCCGTCCCGGCCATCGGCTCCCTACCGTGTGGGACACTGTCCTCGCGGAGCTGGGGGCAGTGGTCAGGAGATGCCGCAGGAGGCCGAGGGCTCGGGGGCTGTGCCGAGCAGCCGCGGCCAGTGTGTAGAGCAGGGCCTGTGAGAGCTGGAGGCGGCGTGCTGATGCCAAGGGGCGTGCAGACCACAGGCCTTGGAGCGTGTCCGCCTTGCCTTCCGGAGCCGCTCTGGCGGGCTCGCTCTCATCAAGAGCTGAGCGGTAGCGCGGCTGCCTCCCGGCGAGGAAACGTGGCTAGGGGAGACGAGCAGACTCCGCGCATCCTGGGTGTTTAAGGAGTCGGGGCTGATCGTGGATGTGTGTACACGACAGTGTGTTAGATTGCTCTTGATTCCTGCTGCCTCACTTGTCTGAAGAGTGTTCCCCCCCAGCCACACTCTTCCACCCTGCCGGTCACCGGGAAGCATCCCTGACCTGCTCAGCCCATGTCTCTGGGACGGGGGACCGTCCTGTGGCGCAGCCGCCGTGAGCAGCCCCGGCACGGCGCAGCAGGGTTGGCCGCCCTCGGTAGTGTCACCAGACTCCTGTCAGGAGCCAGCTGCTCCAGTGCGGGGGGCTGTCCTCTCTGCAGTCACGCAGGCTCTCGGGCCCCGGCTGTGTGCCCCTGGGAGGCTGTGGGGGCCAGCTGTGTGCTTGGTGGCTTGTTTTCACCCCTTCTTGGGCAGTTGTCCTCTGTTAAAACTTGGCTTTTAAATGGCTCCATGAGACGCAGGATTTGGGCTGGTAGTTTGTGCCTTGGAAACACCCGACTCCTCTCCCTTGATAACCAGGGTCATTGAGTGACCAAGCTGCCGTGAGACTTTGTGGCCTGAGACCCAGGATGCTGGGCTTTAGTTGTAGTCCTGTTTTGGGCTGTGTCGCAGGCTGAAAACCTGTGATGTCTTGTTGATAAAATTCACACCAGAAGCTTCGGGGTTCTGCGTTGACCTTACAGCCTAGGACTTAGGTCCATGCGGATGCTGTCCCCAGAGATGGGGCCTCCAGCAGGCTTTATCCCCCAAGCTTCTGACTGTATTTTAAACAAATGGGTAATCTGTTCTCCTGGTTACGGTAAGCATACGAAGTGATTGAGACAGCGTATGGTAAATGGTATAAAGCCCGATATCACAGAATGCTGTATGTGTGTAACTCACCCACGCACAGAAAGGTGCAGCAGGAGGGGTCCCTCCCGTCCTGTGCCGCCCGCCTGTTCCCACCGCATCACCCTTCAGAACCACTCCCTTAGCTCCATCTTCTCTAACCCACTTCATTTTTGCAAATACGATTGTGGAAACACACACACTTCTCTCCTTACCCTGAAAAAGCTGCCTGGGGGCGCCTGGGTGGCTCAGTCGTGAAGCATCTGCCTTCGGCTCAGGGCGTGATCCCAGCGGTCTGGGATCCAGCCCCACATCAGGCTCCTCCACTGGGAGCCTGCTTCTCCCTCTCCCACTCCCCCTGCTTGTGTTCCCTCTCTCGCTGGCTGTCTCTCTCTCTGTCAAATAAATACTTAAAAAAAGGCTGCCTGATGCTCCCCCCACCCCCGCCCCCCCACCATGGCCACTCGACAGCTGGCGGCTCCTTGCCGTGGCCCTAGCCTGGGCTGCCTCCAGATCCACAGAGTTTGATTGTGATCTTTTCCCGCCTGGATTTCTGGTCCGGCGTGTTTTGTTTCGGGGGCCTGCGTTCTTTAGCAGTATTTTAAGTGAGCACGTGACGCCAGGCCCAGGACCCCCTCCCAGAGTGGCCCGCTGCTGGGCAGAGACCTGGGGGGTCCCGGCCACATCCCTGTGCTCTTTCCATAAGACTTACAATGAAGAGGTTAGACCAGGGTCCAAGATCGTAGTTTCGTCTCTTCTGCATTCATAGCACATAATTTTTTTCGTACCTTAAATGTGATTTCCCAAAGAATGTAGTCCCAGCTTCAACCATAGAAGGTGTCCGTTACCTTATCCCCGATGTTTGCGGGGTTTTTTTTTTTGGACTCCGTACGCTTGTCAGATTGTATGAGAGTAATTTGTAAATTGGAAGCCAGGAGTTAGAGGCTACTGATCAGCGGATGTATTTGCCTGGAATGATGAGTGGTCTGCTTGTCTGTCTGTCAGGCTGTTGTTGGCCTGTACACAAAATGCATAGGACTGCTGGATGTGCTTGAAACGGTGTGAGATGTGTCAGCTGATACTGCAGTGAATGTGCTCCTCTGTTGGGGAGGCATGGTCTCTCCCTGCTACCTTTCTGGAAGGCTAGAATTCCCACTTGGGTGGGGGCTGGGGGACCGGGGCTGTGTGCGGGAGCTGGCCTCCCGGCTGTGGGCTGCCGGCACATGCCATCAGCAGGGAGCACTCCGGAGTGCCGGCCAGGGCCGGCGGGGCTGCTTAGCCACCTCTGGCCCACCCCAGGGTGGTGCCTTTTCGTTTCAGGTGCTGAGCCTGCCTCACAGGTGGCAGGGGCCCGAGGGGGAGCCGGCTGCTCTGTCACGTGGGCAGGGTGGGGGGGTTTGCCCGGGGCTCTGAGGCTGCGGTTCTTACCCCCACACTGGTGAGTCTCTGTGACCCTGAGGCGCTCCTCCTCCCCAGGGCCTGGGCTGTGACTTACACTCCAGGGCTTGTCTCCAAACAAGAAAGGGAACCCTGCTGAGACATTGTTTCTGGGAGGTTGACTGATTTTTTGTTGCTCTTGTAAAAGTATGTTTGCAGTAACCATTTTTTCAGTAAGAATGAAGGCAGCAAATTGAGTCTTGGTTTGCATTGTTGGTTGGAGATACGGGGTTGATGACACTGGTTCCCTACAAGTCCTGTCTTCTCTCGTTGACAGAAGGAGCCCAGCCAGCCGTCCGAGTGCAAACAGCAGTGAGCCGCGAGGCCCGCAGGTGCTGCGTCGGGACTCGTCGCGGCGGCGGCACCTCGGTGGGCAGTGCTTGCTTCTGACTTGTTCTCAAGTGCATGGTTTTGACCTTAACTTTTCCTTTATCCTTATTATTTTGCTTAATCTGTACAGTGGCAACTTAAATGCATTTCAGAAATAGGAGGTTTGATTCCAGCACCCTCTAGGGCCTTGGGTGCAGCTCAGTGGACTTTCCCAGGCCCTGCCTTCGGAAGGGCCCCATAGACCCCGGGGGAGAAGGGGCGGCGGAAGGTCAGTTGATGCCAAGGGCAGATGTCTGGGGATGTGGTTCTGGGGCATCTAGAAGCAGTCACACCCCTCCGCAGTCGGACTGGATTCTTCCTTCCCTTGAAGAAACCCATGTGCTTTGTGTTTCCCATCACTTGGTCTCCTGTGCTCTGTCCCGGAACAGCTGCATAGTCTAGAGTCCTGTTCTCCTTAGAAAGTTCTTTCTCTGGTTCTGTCTTCCTCGGGGTGGGGTGGGGTGGGGGGGTGTGGCGTGCCCCAGCCCTGAGGCGCGAGTGTTTGTGGTTCATCCTCGTATTTATTTATTCTTTCCTGCTTGTGAGGGCTTGGGACGCATGCTGTCGCCTGTCCTTACACTTTCTGAAACCATGTGTGTGACTGGTGACCTGGTGACTCGCCAGGCGGGGTGGTGGCGGCTCCCAGGGGAGCGAGGCCTGTGTGGAGGGAACCTCGCTCCATCCTGCCTGCGCTGAGGGCAGGAGCGTGTTTTTACGACATACAGCCCAGCCGGCGTGGGGGGCGGGGGTGCGCCAGGCTTCTGTGGTGAGGGGCCAGGCTGGGAAGTGCTGCTCTCCTCCTTGTGTGTACATGTTGGGTCTTGCTTTCTCAGTACCCCCTTTTCTTGGCCCCATGCTCATCTTGTCTTAAAAGCCCTGGGTTCAGAGCGACCTGTTCTTGGCTGGCGTGTGGGGTTTCCGAGTGTGTGACCATGGTCTCTGACAGCCGGGGATGCCGTGTCCACACTGTGACCAGGCCTGTAGAGTGCTCAGCCTTACTTATGATACATTTGTAACTGAATACGGTGTTTTCAATTTGTACAGAATAGTTAGAATATTCTATTAAAGTTGCGAAACATGAACCCCGCTGTGTGCGCAGTCTCTCTGTGGGAGGACCTGGTGGGAGGGGCAGGTGGGGCACTGGCACTTGCCCCACCCGGCAGCCCTCGGGCTGCGCTTCTGTGTCCTCTTGAACCGTATCTCTAGAGCTCTGGGGAAGGGCAGGCCCAGGCTTCAGGCCTCTGCTTTTCCGGGTCGTCTTTGAGGCTTTTACAGCCGTTCTAAAGAGGGGGCTACGTTTAATTTGCCCATTAGGCCTGCAGACCCACTTTGCTTAGGGGTGGCAGGGGACAGAGGGGGAGCCGGCTGCTCTGTCACGTGGGCAGGGTCGGGGTTGCCCGGGGCTCTGAGGCTGCGGTGCCCCTTTGCTACCTCAGGAAAGAATGTGCTTTCCCCCAGGAGTTTGTGGGGCTGTACCTTCCAGATCCAGAAGGTTCCAGGAGGGAAAATTCCTGCATAAAGGCCACTTTTGATCTGTCTCCTCACTGGTACTTCTCTGGTGGAACCTCTGTCCCTTCCTCAGAGGGAGCGCCCCCCCCCCAGGAACACCTGTTGCGCAAGCCCTTGCTGGGTACCCGCCCGGGGGCCTGGCTTTGCCCCGGGAGTGGCCGGGAGGAAGCAGGAAATGCCACACAAGGGATAGGAATAGCCATGCTTGCAGCGTGCCCCAGACAACTAGAACCAGAATGGTCTCTGTTCTTGGAGTACCCGTGTGTGAGCCCCACCTGGGCCCGGCCCCCAGCCCGAGGAGCCTGCGGGTGCCAGGGGTGCCGCCTTGTGGCTGACACAGAACGGAAACCCCACCCCCGAGGCCAGTCCGCAGAGACGATGCCTGCGCTCTGCTCCCTGTCCCCTCAACTGGGAGCACCTCCTGAGAATGGCCCCCAGACCTCCAGGGCAGTTTCTCGTCCCTGGGGACCTCGAGTGGTCGGGGCTCCTCAGGGTCTCCACGTGTCCTGTTCCCCTGAGCATCCGGAATGCACCCATTCATAACAGTGGCTTACAAGGGATTGTACCAGATCAAGTGCCTGGGTGATTTGCAGGAAGTTCGCAGGGACAGTTCCAGGTCCGGGAGCATCCCATCCTGCTGGCCCCGGGGGTCACTCCTAGCGTGACCTTTTAGGGGAATCCTTTCCCGCTGGCTCCTGACCATCTTCCATGGGTGACGGACCCACATTCACCTTGAAGCAACAGCACTGCTCAGCCCGAAGACTGCGGGGCCTCGCTAGATTAATGCGGGGCCCATGGGAAGAGCCCCCTCTGATCGGCACAGCGCCAGGTGGTGGGAGCCGAGGAGACAGGCCCGGGCGCGGGGGGCGAGCTCTGCCAGAGCCCCCTCTGCCCCGCGGTGCCTAGGGCTTCACCAGAAGTCGGTGCGCATCGGCCGGGGCAGGAGTCCACACTGCGTGTGTGCCGAGTGCATGGGATGACTGAGGGTGGGGGGAGCCCGTCCCTTCCCTCGGAGACTGGGCGCGTCAGTGCCCGCCACCCGCGGCAGACGTGGGGCGTGCCCCTGCGAGCGTGTGCTCGGGAGCGGGCACCGGCCAGTCCCGTGCGGGTGTGCACCTGTGCGCTCGCACACGCAGCGGCCACCTTTGGGGGCTGAGCTGAATGGGAAGCCGGAGCGAGCGGCTGGGCCTTCTGGCTGTGGGCGGGCGACTGCGTGGTGCCAGCGGCTCCAGGCGTATCTTCCTGTGGGGCCAGCGCAGACGGACGGCGGGAGGGGTGTTGGGGTTGTGGCTGTCTGGAGTGGGTTGTATTTCCCTGCGGGATGGAACAGTGTGAGCGTGTGGGCCCCGTCACGGAGCTGCGTCCCTGTGGCCTCCGGGGCCCCAGCCTGGCGCTTGGTGGCCCCAGGTGCGTTCGGATGGCAGGACTGCAGCTCGAAGCCCTGGGAAGCTGTGCCTTCCCCACTGTCCCCTGTGGCACTGCCTCCTGGCCTGTCCGTGAAGCTGTCCTCTGGTCTCGCCCCTGGGCAGTCACAGGATGGGGAAGGCAGGCCTTCCAGTGGCCCAGGAGCCCGGCCCCCGTCCTCCGTCCAGGCCCGTGCTGGTGCCTCAGGGAGACTGCCGCGGGTTCCTTCAGGCTCACACCGGAAAGGCACAGGCGCCAGGAGGCCGCGGGGAAGGGGGACTTAAAACGGCTCTGGGTGGTTGCTGGCTCTACGGGGGCCAGGCCTCTGTCCTCCTGACCCCCTGCATTGCCTAGAGCCAGGCCTACCGCCCCCACCCCCAGTCTGGGTCCCCGTTCTGTGTCGGGCCCTCGTGATGCTTTCGGAGGGTTCCAGTGAGCGTCCAGAGCCGCCTCCCATCCCCATGGCCTCTGCGGCCTGCACCCTCCCTCCTTATGTAACTGTCCTACACAAGACGATGCCCCCTCGGACTTGGGCGGAATCAGGTGGCTGCCTCTGGGCTCAGCTCTGGGTTCAGCTGCCGGTCCGTGCTCCCTGGTGCGCCCGCCTCTGCGCCCGGACTGCTGCAAGCGGCTCAGCTGTGCCCCAGCAGGGTGCAGGGCACATGCCCGCAGCGGAATGGTCCCAGCCTGGACTGGGTGAAGCCAGACACAAGGAAGGGCCTGCAGAGGACCTGTTTTTGTGGCTTCTGGAGGCCGCGCAGCAGCGGGGACTGCTGGGAGCAGCGGGGACTGCGGGGGGCAGCGGCTGCGGGTTAACGAGGGCACCCTAGGAGACGGGAACTCTCAGCTCTGCTTTGCTCGGGTATGTCTGGTTGTATATGTGTGAACTGTGCTGCCGTGAAGCTCCTTTTTCAGAAATGCCCCAGATTGGGGTCAGTCCACTTAAAATTCTGGTTTTCCCTCGGGTAAGTTAGGAATTGTGGCCGCCCAGGGGGTGGCGGAGATCGCCCACCCACCCACCCCCGTCCAAACGTGTGGCCGGTGGCTCAGTGTGTCCACATGCTCCCTCGTGCCCAGTACCTGCCCCACTGTGGCAGCCAGTCTGCTGTCATGGCACCAGGGCTGAGCAGAGCCCTGCCCCCCACCCTCCCCTGGCCAGCAGGCCCACTCCCCGCAGGTACCAGGCTGTCAGAGCCAGGCAGGGTCAGCCCCCTGGCTTGTGCTCCCAGAGAGCGCCCGGGCCTGGGGTCGCTGCGCCAGGCCTTGCCCTGCGGGGAGACCAGGCCGGGCTGGGTGGGGGGAGGTGAAGCCCAGACCTCAGCCAGCCTGTCTTGGTGATACTGCTGGCCTCTGGCCCGCCCTCTGCTCATAATGAGCCTCCCCTGCTCATTCCCAGAATGAGCCTCCTTCGCCCTCGAGTGCCCAGTGGGTGACTGGGAACAGCACGAGGTGGGCCAGAGAGGAGGCCCCGGGGCCGGCAGCGGGAGAAGTGCCCTCTGACCTGGCCTTTAGCTGCACCCCCGAGAGGGGTTCCGCGGGAGAGCACTGTCCCCTCCGTGGGCTGGCCTTCAGCCACACCTGAACTTGGGCCGCTGCCTTGTTCTTTCAAGCAGGACTTCCCATCTTCCTTCCTCTAGACGCAGACATGCCCTCTGTGCACCAGCCTCAGGGAGCTCAGCCATGTCGGTGGGGGGAACCGGAGGGACCCCAGACCCAGTCACTGGGCCTCCCACCCACCAGGAGATGCTGGCAGGCAGTAGCCCCCAATGGCAGGGGCTCCAGGACCCCTCCTCAGCTGACCCTGGCTGAGCTTCTGAATCTGGTGTGATCGTTCAGGCACCTTGTTTGCCTGGGACCCTACTCACAGCCCCTGAGGCTCAGAGGCCACAATGGCCAGCACAGCCTGCATTCCCACCCCGCCACCAGGACGGTGAGGCCCAGACACCTCCTCGAGGCCAAGTCACCTTGGTGCAGCTGGGTGGAGCCCGTCCACCCCCAGGATGTCACCATGGTGCCATTCTTGGGGCCAGCCTGGCCCAGCTGACTCAGCTCAGGGAGGGTGGTGGCCGGATGTTACTTTCCCCGACGGCCCAGCGGGCCAGGCCAGGCTTCTGCAGGCCCTGGAGACACCGGGCGGACCCCACACACTCATCCTCCATGGACTCCTTCCTTCTCCTCCCTCGGGTTGGGGGCTTCCAGAAGCCCAGGAATGTCAGTCAAGTCTGAAGATCCCTGGGTCTCGGCTTCTGCTTCTGGAACATGGGGAGAACCCTCCTTCCCTGTCACAGGCCAGGGACTTCAAGAGAGGAGGCCCAGTGCGCGTGGCCACAGCCGCCCTCCTTCCCAAAGCCTTCGTTCAGGCGGGGCCGCCCACACTGGTCTCCCCACTGCCTGCCCGCGTGGGGCCGGCCTGGGGTGGACTGTGAGCTCTGGGGCGACGGGCTGCGCCTGGGAACACAGACCAGCGGGAGGGCCATGGCTCCCAACCTGCCCCCATTTCCAGCAGGGCCTGGAGGTCCCAGCAGAGCTGGCGTCCCTGAGAGGAGAGAGCTGAGCAGAGGAGGGGGCTGTGAGGTGCATCCCCAGGCCCAGCCCTGGGAGGACAGGGAGGACCTGGAACAGCTCAGGAAGGTGCGGGGCTGGGGTTCACCAGCAGGCTCCCGGCCTCCAGACCCGGGAGGGGATAGATGTGTGTCGCTCCAAGCCGTCGAATGTGTGGTCCTCTGTCAACACAGCCCCCGGACACTCATGTAGGTAGGTCCAGGCGTCCAGGCGAGATGTTCAGAAGGGGGGGGTGTCAGAGGAGGGCCTGGAGGAGGAAGTGGCCGAGGGGGTGCCGTCCGAGTGGGGGGCCTTGAGGGGACACTGTTCTGAGTGCGAGACACTTGGGGTGGTCTGTGGGGGTCCCTGAGGAGCCTGGGCCAGGACACCCAGCCCCTCAGCTGCTCACAAGTGGGGGCCAAGGTGGGGCTTGGTGACAGCAGGGGCCACATCCAGGGAGACGCGAGACTGCAGTGCCCACAGGCTGCTGGTGCACCGGAAGCAGCGAGCTGCCCCCCCCCCAGGAGAGGGGCACCTCCGTCTCCCGCGGTCCTTCGACTACTCAGCCTCCGAGTCCACCTGCGGTGGGCAGCATTTCTGTCTGACTCCCAGACCTACGCAGAGCGCGCTCAGCTCTCCCCTGGCCTCGCCTGGGCGAGGTGATCTGCCCTCGGCCAGCTTCTGAAGACCAGAAGTGCAGATCCAGGCATCGGGCGGCGCTGGGGGAGGGTCCTTCCTGCTGCTCCTGCTGCTGGGGGTCCCGGGCGTCCCTGGGCTGTGGCCGTGTCCCTTGGCCCCTGCCTCCGTGGGCATGTGGCCCCTCCTCCCTCTCTCGGAAGGACACTGGCCGCCTTCGGGGCCCTCCCGGGTAAGCCGGGATGGCCTCTCAAGATCCTTAACCACATCTTTGTTGGATTAGTTAACACCGACTCTTACCCCGTGAAGTCCGTTCACAGGTTCCTTGGGGACGACACTCCAGTTTCGGCCACCGGATTGCAGAAACCGGTGGGCGCCCGGCACGTTCCGGTGGGGGTGCGAGCTGGCTGGCAGGTCCGAGCTGTCACGTTTCACACGGCAACTCCACGTCTCGCAGTCTGTCTCGGTGACCCTGTGCACGCGAGCACGGGGAAATCACGGAGGACTGCCCGGGACACAGATGGAATAGAATACTATGCGTGTCTAGGAAACATGGCGGGCTCCTACCTGGACACACATGTGTGTCCACGTGTGAATACGTTTCTTAAACTGGCAAAACACACATAAACGTACCATCTTCACCACCTCTAAGCGCGCACCCAGATCCTTTTATTATCCCAAACTGAAACTCCCCCTGAGACACCCTATCCCTCCCCTGGCGCCCACTGTCCACTCTGTCCCCCTGAGACAATGACCCCATCCCTCCCCCGGCCCTGGTACCCACCGTCACCGTCCGTTCTCTGCCCCCCTGAGACATCAACCCCCATTCTTTCTCCGGCCTGGCGCCCGCCATCCACTCTCTGTCCCTGTGAATCTGGAGACTCTAGGGACCTCGTGGGTGAATCCTGCAGTATTTGTCCCTTTGTGTCTGGCCTGTTTCGCTCAGCATCACGTCCCCCAGGTCCATCCACGCTGTAGCCGGTGTCAGCGTGTCCCTCTGTGTTCAGGCCGAGTGACAGTCCGGTGTGTGGATGGACCACGTCTTGGGTATCCGTTCATTTGGCAACGGACACGGGTTGCTTCCCATTGGGGGACCAGTCTGCCTGGGGGCAGGCGCGGGGGCAGGAGCGGGTGTCCCCTCAGGCAGGCTCCACACGAATCCCAGATGAGACCCTTGGGTGAATCTTAGTAAACAGTCCACCTTTGGGGGTGGGGGGTGGGGGGTGGGCAGGAGCCAGATGTCCTAGCTGTCCTGTGATGACGCCGCCCGGGGGCTGCAAGGGCTGAGCACCATCGAGAGGGCGGTAGGCACAGCTTGTCCGCCTCTGCCCTCCCTCCTTCCCTGTATTTCGTGCACTCCTCTCATTCAAGCTTCCAGAAGGGTCCTATGTCCCCGTGAACCAGGCCCTGGGCAGTGTCTCCTAAGTGACGGGCGTGCCCGCTGGCTCCCCACCCCAGACCCCTTCCCTGATTTTCCGGTTTTACTGACGAGCAAGCAGAGCGTCCACTAACAGTCGCATCTCTTGGACGGTGCGGTCGATGCTTTTTAGGTCCACATTTCCCAAAACCTTTCCTGAGCACCGGGCTGGGCCCCCGGGGGCCCCAAAGACTGAGCCACTTCGCTGCATTCCAGGAGCTNTTCAGCTGCTCTAACAGTCGCATCTCTTGGACGGTGCGGTCGATGCTTTTTAGGTCCACATTTCCCAAAACCTTTCCTGAGCACCGGGCTGGGCCCCCGGGGGCCCCAAAGACTGAGCCACTTCGCTGCATTCCAGGAGCTGCTAGTGACCTCTGAGCCGGGTGCTGAGGGATGAATAGGAGCTCGCCAGGGGCCAAGGTGGAGAAAGGTGTTCTGGGTAGCGTCACTGTTCTCATTGGGTCCTCATTGTCTTATGTCAGACTCCAGCCCAGGGGCTCAGGGGACTCGAGAGAGGGACCAGACTCACGGCTCCGCGGGGCCAAAGCCAGGCTGACAGTGAAAGCCTGGCTGGCTGAAACCAGCCTCCTGCCCCTGGGCCTCTCACTTTTCCCAGGCTCGGGCTGGGAGGAGAGAGATCAAGGGCAGGCCTGAGTCACAGGTGGGGCCAATGGGCTATGTCAGACTCAGGTCAGGTGGCATCAGGCCACCTCCCTGGTGCGGGGACCTCCCCTGCCCTCCAGGGGTTCACGCTGGAGCCATCTCAGGGACCCCAAGGCCCAGCAGTTACGCAGTTGGGGGAAACAGGCCTTAGGCCATGCCCTGGCAATCTGAGGGGACTTCCTGGAGGAGGCCAGGGGAGAGAGTCTCCCAGGCAGGGGAAGCAGGGAGCCCCACCCCACGGCTGTTCCTGAGTACCGTCTCCCACAGGAAGAGGGTGGTGAGGAGCCCCGGGCACCTGGGCTGGCCCGTGACGCACGGTGTCCTCACAGGCTGCTGCTCCCAGGCCGGTTGGGCAAGAGCCTCCGGGCTGGGCCTCTCACTGCCATGCAGATGACCTCATGAGGGGCGTTTCCGAGAGGTGCCCTCATTCTGTCTGGGACAGCGAGTGTGCGGGGCCGGATGTTTGGGGCCGTCTGTCTGCCTGGGGCAGGAGGTGGGCTGCCCCCAGGCAGGCTCTGCGTGAATCCCAGACGCGACCCTTAGGTAAATATTAGTAAACCTGGCTCTGACCTACATGGCCTGAGCCACAGATGGGAGGCGAAGCCCCGCACGGCCCCTCCCTGTTCATCCGGGCGGGGCTACTTCCTGCCCCCAGGCGTTGGGGCTCCGTAGAGTGGCTCCGAATCCCACTTGCTGGCAGTGGGACCTCAGCTGAGCCCCTAACTTCTCTGAGACCCCCTCCCCCGTTCCCTGCAAAGCCAAGAAGGCGACCCCAGCGCCACCCACCTTCTCGGGGGACCAACAGGGCAAAGCGGGCGAACGAGGCCCGGCACCTGCACGTGCTGGGCCTCCGTCTCTCCAGCCAGCGGCTGGCCGTCCAGCACCCACCAGCCAAGAACCCTGGTGGACCACAGCTCCCCGCGGGGTGCAGGCCCAGTCCATACCGCGGTCATCACTGCCCGGCGGGAAGCCGTCTGCCTGGTGGGTCCTCTGGGCTCCTGGTTATCAAATGGCTCAGGGAGGGGGCTCCCCTAAAAGGTCCTCCCTTGGAGTTGCAAGGTCAGCGCTTTGCTTCCTCATCATCCCCCCCAACTCCCTGCCCCAGAGGGTCCCCCAGATGGGCCTGCTCGGGGGCGGGCACAGGACCCTCTCCCTGCTCCAGGAGCAGGAGCTGGCAGGTTCCCTGTGGGCCTCTGCTGGATGGGGGTCTCAGGCCCCAGGGCAGGGGCTGTTGGTAGTGAAGCTGCCGGGGTGGGCCCAGCTCCCGGCCCCCAACCCTCCGACCCTCTGTGATCCCCGCTCAGGTTGCCCTGCCCTGGGGTCTCCCTCCCAGGGTGGGGGCCAGGGCTCTCCACCCCCTATGACCTGTCCTGCCACCTGTCAGACCACCCCCCCCAGGTCACTGACCCACCAATGCTCCCCAGGGAGGCCTGGCCAGTGGGAGGCAAGGAGAGGCAGCCTCACCCGCCTCACTGGGCTTCCCCTGGCTTTGGAGCCCCCCCATATCCTCTTCCTCCCCCTCAGTCTGTTCCTCCAGCATCTTAAGCCCATCTCTGCTTCCCCGCCCCCCATCCCTTCCAGCAGGCCCCCCTCCTCCCTAAGGCCTCACTTCTCCAAATGTTCAATTGGGCTGAGCAGAGCACCCCTCAGGGGCGTGCTTCGCTGGGCAGCTCCTCGGGAGCCACTCCCTCCCCTTGGAGTCCTTCAAGCTGTCCTCTTGGCCCCATGGCCCCAGTGCCCCCTTCTGGAGGGCAGGCAGGGCTCCTCCCCACGGGGTCCTAGCACCAGCCAGGCCTGCAGGCACACGGTACGGTATGTGTCTCAGCAATGCCGAGTGCCTGGGGTTTGCCTGGAGCCAAGGTTGGACACACTGGCCCCTGGGTGGGGGAGGCGGGCTAGTGGGTCCTCACAGGCCTCAGAGGGGTGCAGGCAGAGTGGGGGCAGCTGGCGGGCTCCTGGGGGGCTCTGTCCCTGGTCTGCTTCTCTTGGTGTCCCACTGCCCAGGACAGCCTCTTTGCCCAGGTCTCACTGCCTGGCATCCGTCCGACCCACATAGGCCGAGTGCCCAGGGGATGGAGGGTAGGCACGCCCACCCAGCCTGATCCGAAACGCCAGCTCTGCTGGGATGCCTGTAGCAACTGGACTTACCCAACTTCCAAGGCTCTGGCTGCCCCGTGTTGTGTGGAGGGCGGACCTGTCTCCCACCCGCCCAAGCCTCTGGCCTGCAGAGCCTGGCTCCCTGAAAGAGCGTGGCCTGCCAGTTCTTCACCACACAGACCAGAATCCTGGGCCCCGGCTCTCCCCTCTCACCTGCCCTGCCCTTCCACACCCCTGGCCACACAGATGCGGAGCCCTGGGCAGCGGTCCCCTGCTGCCATTCGCACAGGCCTAGTTTAAGCCCTTCGTCGGAGCCGGTGACCCTGAAGGGCCAGAGTTCTGGACTGCCCTCTGAGAGGTTAGGGGACTTCCCAAGTCCGATTGCCAGGGTCGGCTGGAGCAGGGTCAGTTCAGCTCCAGGACAGGCTTCATGGACCTGCACGGACACGGTCCTGCGCTCCGTTCTCCGCTCTGCCGCCACCAGCTGGAAAACTTTTTTGAACCAGACACCTGTGTTTTTCATTTGCACCTGGCCTGCAAGCTTGTCCCCGCCCGCCAGGGGACTTTGGTCTGCAGTCCTTCCCCAGGGTCACAGCTAGGTGGGGGTGTTGGAAAGTGGGTGTCCAGGAGAGGCCCTGGCTGCCACAGACCCCTGCTGCGATTCCACCCCCCCCCCCACCCCTGGGAACCCGGGAGGAGCCAGCCATCACTCCTGCTCCTGTAAACCCTTTAAAGGAAAAGAGTAAATACAAAGCCTGCCCGCCCGGAAGGCATGACTCAGCCGCCCCCGCCACCCTCCAGGCTGACCCTCCAGCAGCCGCAGGAGCTTTCTGCACCCACAGCTCCGAGGACCTCTCCCCACTGGGCGGTGCAGGTGGTGGGGTCGCCCCCTGCGAGCTGCCAGGAGGGTGCAGGAAGGAGGACAGGCTCCCAGGAAGGGAGGAGGCTCCCTCACATTTCTTGAGCCCCAAGGGGTGCTGTTCTAGCACTTTCCATATGTTCCCTTATCTAACAAAAGTGTTATTGTCCCCATTTCACAGACGAGAAAGCAGGCTCACAGCACCTGTTCTCAGGGTCGGCCTGGCCCCGGGGGTGCGGAAGACGGAAGGTCCTGCCAGGGGAGGCCCGCGGGGGTGAAGGTGGGGCAGCAGGCCGGCTGGGCAGGGCCGTCGGAGGGTCTCCCCGGGAAGGCGGGGGATCTGCCGCGAGCCTTGGAGCGCCAGGACTAGCTGCCGGGGCGCCTGGAGGGTGGGGGTCCGCGCCCCGCCGACTCCCCGCCCTGGGCCGGCCCCGTCCCCCGGCGCTTCCCGGGGCTCCCCGGCGGTGAGTCACCGCGGGCAGGGCCGGCCGCAGCGCATTCCTCCGCGGGGCCGGCGTCCGGGGCGGGGTAGGGACCGCGAGTCACCCCACGAGGCCGGAGCTGGGGCGTCGGAGGAACATGAGCGGAGCGGGCGNTTTAGGGGAATCCTTTCCCGCTGGCTCCTGACCATCTTCCATGGGTGACGGACCCACATTCACCTTGAAGCAACAGCACTGCTCAGCCCGAAGACTGCGGGGCCTCGCTAGATTAATGCGGGGCCCATGGGAAGAGCCCCCTCTGATCGGCACAGCGCCAGGTGGTGGGAGCCGAGGAGACAGGCCCGGGCGCGGGGGGCGAGCTCTGCCAGAGCCCCCTCTGCCCCGCGGTGCCTAGGGCTTCACCAGAAGTCGGTGCGCATCGGCCGGGGCAGGAGTCCACACTGCGTGTGTGCCGAGTGCATGGGATGACTGAGGGTGGGGGGAGCCCTTCCCTTCCCTCGGAGACTGGGCGCGTCAGTGCCCGCCACCCGCGGCAGACGTGGGGCGTGCCCCTGCGAGCGTGTGCTCGGGAGCGGGCACCGGCCAGTCCCGTGCGGGTGTGCACCTGTGCGCTCGCACACGCAGCGGCCACCTTTGGGGGCTGAGCTGAATGGGAAGCCGGAGCGAGCGGCTGGGCCTTCTGGCTGTGGGCGGGCGACTGCGTGGTGCCAGCGGCTCCAGGCGTATCTTCCTGTGGGGCCAGCGCAGACGGACGGCGGGAGGGGTGTTGGGGTTGTGGCTGTCTGGAGTGGGTTGTATTTCCCTGCGGGATGGAACAGTGTGAGCGTGTGGGCCCCGTCACGGAGCTGCGTCCCTGTGGCCTCCGGGACCCCAGCCTGGCGCTTGGTGGCCCCAGGTGCGTTCGGATGGCAGGACTGCAGCTCGAAGCCCTGGGAAGCTGTGCCTTCCCCACTGTCCCCTGTGGCACTGCCTCCTGGCCTGTCCGTGAAGCTGTCCTCTGGTCTCGCCCCTGGGCAGTCACAGGATGGGGAAGGCAGGCCTTCCAGTGGCCCAGGAGCCCGGCCCCCGTCCTCCGTCCGGGCCCGTGCTGGTGCCTCAGGGAGACTGCCGCGGGTTCCTTCAGGCTCACACCGGAAAGGCACAGGCGCCAGGAGGCCGCGGGGAAGGGGGACTTAAAACGGCTCTGGGTGGTTGCTGGCTCTACGGGGGCCAGGCCTCTGTCCTCCTGACCCCCTGCATTGCCTAGAGCCAGGCCTACCGCCCCCACCCCCAGTCTGGGTCCCCGTTCTGTGTCGGGCCCTCGTGATGCTTTCGGAGGGTTCCAGTGAGCGTCCAGAGCCGCCTCCCATCCCCATGGCCTCTGCGGCCTGCACCCTCCCTCCTTATGTAACTGTCCTACACAAGACGATGCCCCCTCGGACTTGGGCGGAATCAGGTGGCTGCCTCTGGGCTCAGCTCTGGGTTCAGCTGCCGGTCCGTGCTCCCTGGTGCGCCCGCCTCTGCGCCCGGACTGCTGCAAGCGGCTCAGCTGTGCCCCAGCAGGGTGCAGGGCACATGCCCGCAGCGGAATGGTCCCAGCCTGGACTGGGTGAAGCCAGACACAAGGAAGGGCCTGCAGAGGACCTGTTTTTGTGGCTTCTGGAGGCCGCGCAGCAGCGGGGACTGCTGGGAGCAGCGGGGACTGCGGGGGGCAGCGGCTGCGGGTTAACGAGGGCACCCTAGGAGACGGGAACTCTCAGCTCTGCTTTGCTCGGGTATGTCTGGTTGTATATGTGTGAACTGTGCTGCCGTGAAGCTCCTTTTTCAGAAATGCCCCAGATTGGGGTCAGTCCACTTAAAATTCTGGTTTTCCCTCGGGTAAGTTAGGAATTGTGGCCGCCCAGGGGGTGGCGGAGATCGCCCACCCACCCACCCCCGTCCAAACGTGTGGCCGGTGGCTCAGTGTGTCCACATGCTCCCTCGTGCCCAGTACCTGCCCCACTGTGGCAGCCAGTCTGCTGTCATGGCACCAGGGCTGAGCAGAGCCCTGCCCCCCACCCTCCCCTGGCCAGCAGGCCCACTCCCCGCAGGTACCAGGCTGTCAGAGCCAGGCAGGGTCAGCCCCCTGGCTTGTGCTCCCAGAGAGCGCCCGGGCCTGGGGTCGCTGCGCCAGGCCTTGCCCTGCGGGGAGACCAGGCCGGGCTGGGTGGGGGGAGGTGAAGCCCAGACCTCAGCCAGCCTGTCTTGGTGATACTGCTGGCCTCTGGCCCGCCCTCTGCTCATTCCCAGAATGAGCCTCCTTCGCCCTCGAGTGCCCAGTGGGTGACTGGGAACAGCACGAGGTGGGCCAGAGAGGAGGCCCCGGGGCCGGCAGCGGGAGAAGTGCCCTCTGACCTGGCCTTTAGCTGCACCCCCGAGAGGGGTTCCGCGGGAGAGCACTGTCCCCTCCGTGGGCTGGCCTTCAGCCACACCTGAACTTGGGCCGCTGCCTTGTTCTTTCAAGCAGGACTTCCCATCTTCCTTCCTCTAGACGCAGACATGCCCTCTGTGCACCAGTCAGGGAGCTCAGCCATGTCGGTGGGGGGAACCGGAGGGACCCCAGACCCAGTCACTGGGCCTCCCACCCACCAGGAGATGCTGGCAGGCAGTAGCCCCCAATGGCAGGGGCTCCAGGACCCCTCCTCAGCTGACCCTGGCTGAGCTTCTGAATCTGGTGTGATCGTTCAGGCACCTTGTTTGCCTGGGACCCTACTCACAGCCCCTGAGGCTCAGAGGCCACAATGGCCAGCACAGCCTGCATTCCCACCCCGCCACCAGGACGGTGAGGCCCAGACACCTCCTCGAGGCCAAGTCACCTTGGTGCAGCTGGGTGGAGCCCCTGTCCACCCCCAGGATGTCACCATGGTGCCATTCTTGGGGCCAGCCTGGCCCAGCTGACTCAGCTCAGGGAGGGTGGTGGCCGGATGTTACTTTCCCCGACGGCCCAGCGGGCCAGGCCAGGCTTCTGCAGGCCCTGGAGACACCGGGCGGACCCCACACACTCATCCTCCATGGACTCCTTCCTTCTCCTCCCTCGGGTTGGGGGCTTCCAGAAGCCCAGGAATGTCAGTCAAGTCTGAAGATCCCTGGGTCTCGGCTTCTGCTTCTGGAACATGGGGAGAACCCTCCTTCCCTGTCACGGGCCAGGGACTTCAAGAGAGGAGGCCCAGTGCGCGTGGCCACAGCCGCCCTCCTTCCCAAAGCCTTCGTTCAGGCGGGGCCGCCCACACTGGTCTCCCCACTGCCTGCCCGCGTGGGGCCGGCCTGGGGTGGACTGTGAGCTCTGGGGCGACGGGCTGCGCCTGGGAACACAGACCAGCGGGAGGGCCATGGCTCCCAACCTGCCCCCATTTCCAGCAGGGCCTGGAGGTCCCAGCAGAGCTGGCGTCCCTGAGAGGAGAGAGCTGAGCAGAGGAGGGGGCTGTGAGGTGCATCCCCAGGCCCAGCCCTGGGAGGACAGGGAGGACCTGGAACAGCTCAGGAAGGTGCGGGGCTGGGGTTCACCAGCAGGCTCCCGGCCTCCAGACCCGGGAGGGGATAGATGTGTGTCGCTCCAAGCCGTCGAATGTGTGGTCCTCTGTCAACACAGCCCCCGGACACTCATGTAGGTAGGTCCAGGCGTCCAGGCGAGATGTTCAGAAGGGGGGGGTGTCAGAGGAGGGCCTGGAGGAGGAAGTGGCCGAGGGGGTGCCGTCCGAGTGGGGGGCCTTGAGGGGACACTGTTCTGAGTGCGAGACACTTGGGGTGGTCTGTGGGGGTCCCTGAGGAGCCTGGGCCAGGACACCCAGCCCCTCAGCTGCTCACAAGTGGGGGCCAAGGTGGGGCTTGGTGACAGCAGGGGCCACATCCAGGGAGACGCGAGACTGCAGTGCCCACAGGCTGCTGGTGCACCGGAAGCAGCGAGCTGCCCCCCCCCCAGGAGAGGGGCACCTCCGTCTCCCGCGGTCCTTCGACTACTCAGCCTCCGAGTCCACCTGCGGTGGGCAGCATTTCTGTCTGACTCCCAAACCTACGCAGAGCGCGCTCAGCTCTCCCCTGGCCTCGCCTGGGCGAGGTGATCTGCCCTCGGCCAGCTTCTGAAGACCAGAAGTGCAGATCCAGGCATCGGGCGGCGCTGGGGGAGGGTCCTTCCTGCTGCTCCTGCTGCTGGGGGTCCCGGGCGTCCCTGGGCTGTGGCCGTGTCCCTTGGCCCCTGCCTCCGTGGGCATGTGGCCCCTCCTCCCTCTCTCGGAAGGACACTGGCCGCCTTCGGGGCCCTCCCGGGTAAGCCGGGATGGCCTCTCAAGATCCTTAACCACATCTTTGTTGGATTAGTTAACACCGACTCTTACCCCGTGAAGTCCGTTCACAGGTTCCTTGGGGACGACACTCCAGTTTCGGCCACCGGATTGCAGAAACCGGTGGGCGCCCGGCACGTTCCGGTGGGGGTGCGAGCTGGCTGGCAGGTCCGAGCTGTCACGTTTCACACGGCAACTCCACGTCTCGCAGTCTGTCTCGGTGACCCTGTGCACGCGAGCACGGGGAAATCACGGAGGACTGCCCGGGACACAGATGGAATAGAATACTATGCGTGTCTAGGAAACATGGCGGGCTCCTACCTGGACACACATGTGTGTCCACGTGTGAATACGTTTCTTAAACTGGCAAAACACACATAAACGTACCATCTTCACCACCTCTAAGCGCGCACCCAGATCCTTTTATTATCCCAAACTGAAACTCCCCCTGAGACACCCTATCCCTCCCCTGGCGCCCACTGTCCACTCTGTCCCCCTGAGACAATGACCCCATCCCTCCCCCGGCCCTGGTACCCACCGTCACCGTCCGTTCTCTGCCCCCCTGAGACATCAACCCCCATTCTTTCTCCGGCCTGGCGCCCGCCATCCACTCTCTGTCCCTGTGAATCTGGAGACTCTAGGGACCTCGTGGGTGAATCCTGCAGTATTTGTCCCTTTGTGTCTGGCCTGTTTCGCTCAGCATCACGTCCCCCAGGTCCATCCACGCTGTGGCCGGTGTCAGCGTGTCCCTCTGTGTTCAGGCCGAGTGACAGTCCGGTGTGTGGATGGACCACGTCTTGGGTATCCGTTCATTTGGCAACGGACACGGGTTGCTTCCCATTGGGGGACCAGTCTGCCTGGGGGCAGGCGCGGGGGCAGGAGCGGGTGTCCCCTCAGGCAGGCTCCACACGAATCCCAGATGAGACCCTTGGGTGAATCTTAGTAAACAGTCCACCTTTGGGGGTGGGGGGTGGGGGGTGGGCAGGAGCCAGATGTCCTAGCTGTCCTGTGATGACGCCGCCCGGGGGCTGCAAGGGCTGAGCACCATCGAGAGGGCGGTAGGCACAGCTTGTCCGCCTCTGCCCTCCCTCCTTCCCTGTATTTCGTGCACTCCTCTCATTCAAGCTTCCAGAAGGGTCCTATGTCCCCGTGAACCAGGCCCTGGGCAGTGTCTCCTAAGTGACGGGCGTGCCCGCTGGCTCCCCACCCCAGACCCCTTCCCTGATTTTCCGGTTTTACTGACGAGCAAGCAGAGCGTCCACTAACAGTCGCATCTCTTGGACGGTGCGGTCGATGCTTTTTAGGTCCACATTTCCCAAAACCTTTCCTGAGCACCGGGCTGGGCCCCCGGGGGCCCCAAAGACTGAGCCACTTCGCTGCATTCCAGGAGCTGCTAGTGACCTCTGAGCCGGGTGCTGAGGGATGAATAGGAGCTCGCCAGGGGCCAAGGTGGAGAAAGGTGTTCTGGGTAGCGTCACTGTTCTCATTGGGTCCTCATTGTCTTATGTCAGACTCCAGCCCAGGGGCTCAGGGGACTCGAGAGAGGGACCAGACTCACGGCTCCGCGGGGCCAAAGCCAGGCTGACAGTGAAAGCCTGGCTGGCTGAAACCAGCCTCCTGCCCCTGGGCCTCTCACTTTTCCCAGGCTCGGGCTGGGAGGAGAGAGATCAAGGGCAGGCCTGAGTCACAGGTGGGGCCAATGGGCTATGTCAGACTCAGGTCAGGTGGCATCAGGCCACCTCCCTGGTGCGGGGACCTCCCCTGCCCTCCAGGGGTTCACGCTGGAGCCATCTCAGGGACCCCAAGGCCCAGCAGTTACGCAGTTGGGGGAAACAGGCCTTAGGCCATGCCCTGGCAATCTGAGGGGACTTCCTGGAGGAGGCCAGGGGAGAGAGTCTCCCAGGCAGGGGAAGCAGGGAGCCCCACCCCACGGCTGTTCCTGAGTACCGTCTCCCACAGGAAGAGGGTGGTGAGGAGCCCCGGGCACCTGGGCTGGCCCGTGACGCACGGTGTCCTCACAGGCTGCTGCTCCCAGGCCGGTTGGGCAAGAGCCTCCGGGCTGGGCCTCTCACTGCCATGCAGATGACCTCATGAGGGGCGTTTCCGAGAGGTGCCCTCATTCTGTCTGGGACAGCGAGTGTGCGGGGCCGGATGTTTGGGGCCGTCTGTCTGCCTGGGGCAGGAGCGGGCTGCCCCCAGGCAGGCTCTGCGTGAATCCCAGACGCGACCCTTAGGTAAATATTAGTAAACTTGGCTCTGACCTACAGGGCCTGAGCCACAGATGGGAGGCGAAGCCCCACACGGCCCCTCCCTGTTCATCCGGGCGGGGCTACTTCCTGCCCCCAGGCGTTGGGGCTCCGTAGAGTGGCTCCGAATCCCACTTGCTGGCAGTGGGACCTCAGCTGAGCCCCTAACTTCTCTGAGACCCCCTCCCCCGTTCCCTGCAAAGCCAAGAAGGCGACCCCAGCGCCACCCACCTTCTCGGGGGACCAACAGGGCAAAGCGGGCGAACGAGGCCCGGCACCTGCACGTGCTGGGCCTCCGTCTCTCCAGCCAGCGGCTGGCCGTCCAGCACCCACCAGCCAAGAACCCTGGTGGACCACAGCTCCCCGCGGGGTGCAGGCCCAGTCCATACCGCGGTCATCACTGCCCGGCGGGAAGCCGTCTGCCTGGTGGGTCCTCTGGGCTCCTGGTTATCAAATGGCTCAGGGAGGGGGCTCCCCTAAAAGGTCCTCCCTTGGAGTTGCAAGGTCAGCGCTTTGCTTCCTCATCATCCCCCCCAACTCCCTGCCCCAGAGGGTCCCCCAGATGGGCCTGCTCGGGGGCGGGCACAGGACCCTCTCCCTGCTCCAGGAGCAGGAGCTGGCAGGTTCCCTGTGGGCCTCTGCTGGATGGGGGTCTCAGGCCCCAGGGCAGGGGCTGTTGGTAGTGAAGCTGCCGGGGTGGGCCCAGCTCCCGGCCCCCAACCCTCCGACCCTCTGTGATCCCCGCTCAGCTCAGGTTGCCCTGCCCTGGGGTCTCCCTCCCAGGGTGGGGGCCAGGGCTCTCCACCCCCTATGACCTGTCCTACCACCTGTCAGACCACCCCCCCCAGGTCACTGACCCACCAATGCTCCCCAGGGAGGCCTGGCCAGTGGGAGGCAAGGAGAGGCAGCCTCACCCGCCTCACTGGGCTTCCCCTGGCTTTGGAGCCCCCCCATATCCTCTTCCTCCCCCTCAGTCTGTTCCTCCAGCATCTTAAGCCCATCTCTGCTTCCCCGCCCCCCCATCCCTTCCAGCAGGCCCCCCTCCTCCCTAAGGCCTCACTTCTCCAAATGTTCAATTGGGCTGAGCAGAGCACCCCTCAGGGGCGTGCTTCGCTGGGCAGCTCCTCGGGAGCCACTCCCTCCCCTTGGAGTCCTTCAAGCTGTCCTCTTGGCCCCATGGCCCCAGTGCCCCCTTCTGGAGGGCAGGCAGGGCTCCTCCCCACGGGGTCCTAGCACCAGCCAGGCCTGCAGGCACACGGTACGGTATGTGTCTCAGCAATGCCGAGTGCCTGGGGTTTGCCTGGAGCCAAGGTTGGACACACTGGCCCCTGGGTGGGGGAGGCGGGCTAGTGGGTCCTCACAGGCCTCAGAGGGGTGCAGGCAGAGGGGGGGCAGCTGGCGGGCTCCTGGGGGGCTCTGTCCCTGGTCTGCTTCTCTTGGTGTCCCACTGCCCAGGACAGCCTCTTTGCCCAGGTCTCACTGCCTGGCATCCGTCCGACCCACATAGGCCGAGTGCCCAGGGGATGGAGGGTAGGCACGCCCACCCAGCCTGATCCGAAACGCCAGCTCTGCTGGGATGCCTGTAGCAACTGGACTTACCCAACTTCCAAGGCTCTGGCTGCCCCGTGTTGTGTGGAGGGCGGACCTGTCTCCCACCCGCCCAAGCCTCTGGCCTGCAGAGCCTGGCTCCCTGAAAGAGCGTGGCCTGCCAGTTCTTCACCACACAGACCAGAATCCTGGGCCCCGGCTCTCCCCTCTCACCTGCCCTGCCCTTCCACACCCCTGGCCACACAGATGCGGAGCCCTGGGCAGCGGTCCCCTGCTGCCATTCGCACAGGCCTAGTTTAAGCCCTTCGTCGGAGCCGGTGACCCTGAAGGGCCAGAGTTCTGGACTGCCCTCTGAGAGGTTAGGGGACTTCCCAAGTCCGATTGCCAGGGTCGGCTGGAGCAGGGTCAGTTCAGCTCCAGGACAGGCTTCATGGACCTGCACGGGACACGGTCCTGCGCTCCGTTCTCCGCTCTGCCGCCACCAGCTGGAAAACTTTTTTGAACCAGACACCTGTGTTTTTCATTTGCACCTGGCCTGCAAGCTTGTCCCCGCCCGCCAGGGGACTTTGGTCTGCAGTCCTTCCCCAGGGTCACAGCTAGGTGGGGGTGTTGGAAAGTGGGTGTCCAGGAGAGGCCCTGGCTGCCACAGACCCCTGCTGCGATTCCACCCCCCCCCCCCCCCCCCCCGCCCCCGGCAGAGCCCTAAGGACCCAGAGTGGGCTGGGTCTNCTGCTCCTGTAAACCCTTTAAAGGAAAAGAGTAAATACAAAGCCTGCCCGCCCGGAAGGCATGACTCAGCCGCCCCCGCCACCCTCCAGGCTGACCCTCCAGCAGCCGCAGGAGCTTTCTGCACCCACAGCTCCGAGGACCTCTCCCCACTGGGCGGTGCAGGTGGTGGGGTCGCCCCCTGCGAGCTGCCAGGAGGGTGCAGGAAGGAGGACAGGCTCCCAGGAAGGGAGGAGGCTCCCTCACATTTCTTGAGCCCCAAGGGGTGCTGTTCTAGCACTTTCCATATGTTCCCTTATCTAACAAAAGTGTTATTGTCCCCATTTCACAGACGAGAAAGCAGGCTCACAGCACCTGTTCTCAGGGTCGGCCTGGCCCCGGGGGTGCGGAAGACGGAAGGTCCTGCCAGGGGAGGCCCGCGGGGGTGAAGGTGGGGCAGCAGGCCGGCTGGGCAGGGCCGTCGGAGGGTCTCCCCGGGAAGGCGGGGGATCTGCCGCGAGCCTTGGAGCGCCAGGACTAGCTGCCGGGGCGCCTGGAGGGTGGGGGTCCGCGCCCCGCCGACTCCCCGCCCTGGGCCGGCCCCGTCCCCCGGCGCTTCCCGGGGCTCCCCGGCGGTGAGTCACCGCGGGCAGGGCCGGCCGCAGCGCATTCCTCCGCGGGGCCGGCGTCCGGGGCGGGGTAGGGACCGCGAGTCACCCCACGAGGCCGGAGCTGGGGCGTCGGAGGAACATGAGCGGAGCGGGCGACCTCCGGCGGCCGGGGACGGATGGGGGCGTGGTCGGGGAGGGGGCGGGGAGACGGGCGGGGCCTCGAGG